>NW_007578075.1:412684-511763 GCF_000690725.1 Stegastes partitus
AAAACATTTTTCAACTTTGTTTTTTTCACCTAATTTTGCTTTTTGGTTGTTTTTCATCAAACAGCTGTTGTGTAAGACTGTGTTCGTTTCGACTTGTTGTGCTTAATCAAGCGCAGGGTGAGGTTACTTGTGGCCAGTTATGAAAACGGGAAAGTTTCATGACCATAGCAGCAGGGTCAGCTGACCCAGCTGGCATCACACCAACAGGGTGTGATGCCCCCGAGGCACTTTACTGACTCAGACAATCGGCGTTTTACCAAACATGCAGATAGAGGGCAATGTACAGCACTTGACACTGACACGGCATTAGTTCTTCCTCGTTGGTTGCCCATAGCAACCTGTTGTAAATACAAGGCAAGTGGGGACAAGAGCACTTGCGCAGCTTAACCAAAAAAAAAAAAAAATCAAGAAACGTTTGACAGTGGAAGTCCCAGTATTTCCCATATGGGTCAAATAGCTGACCATATATCTGTGCAAACACGCAATCTTGGCAACCGGAGGGAAAAAAAAAAACACAAAACAAGCCTGCAAGAACAGTTTGTCCCAGTATCCCTCATTATGAAACTGGGCAGAGATTAAAAAATGTGTGGAATTCAACTGAGACACCCAGGAGATGTTTGCATGGGTTACGTTCGTCTGATGTGACGCACTCCAGCAGACAGTCAGGCAGGCAGGAATACAAAAGTCTATCAGATGGTGACGTCACAGACCTGCTGGGTGGGTATATGCCTTTGTGTGTGTGTGTGTGTGTGTGTGTGTTTGGTTTGTGTGGTGTATCGCCCCACAGAGGTGTGAAAGCTTCACTGCTCCTGGATACCGTTGCTATGTTTTCACCAAGCCCACCTTTCACAATGTAAACAGACGTGATCCTGGGATTTTTTTATGTGAAATGTCAGGGAAGCACAGGCAGGTAGCTCTGTCACGCACTTCTGCCACCGAGTTATGCAACAGACAAAAAAAAAAAAGGAAATTCCTCTTTACGACTTGAATGAAACATTAAAAGGAAAATTGCAAAAATGAAAAAAAAAATATTCAAAATTCCTACCAGAAATTAGTGATGTTACGCATTTTGGTTTCACACAGTGGTTTCCAGACTCAGAAGTTTATGCAGGATTTCACCTCTAACGCTAATCGGGTAAAGCCCAAGAACATCCTATTGTGCAGGCTCACGAGGGAGTCTCCATGTGGAAACTTCAGAATCTTTCCTCTGCGCTCACAGTGTAAATTCACAGTATTGAAAGCAGTTTGGAAATCCTGGCACCTTCCTGTCAGTCGTCTGAAAATCCTGGCTGTAGATTTTTTGTTTTTTTTTACACCACATGCACACACATGAGATTGTAAAGACATGCATTTTTAATCATGTGTGTGCTTGAATTAAAAAGACATTATGCAAGACACATTTAAAACAGCAAACATGAAGTTCCCAATAGAGACTCGTGTTATGAAACATTAAGGGCGATTCTGACCTCTTTTAAAACTATAGTGACGATAAATCTGCATCTTAAGTGGAATTAGTAACAGAACACATGCATGTAAAAGTGTGTTTTAACTCTTCTTTCTTAAGGAAGCAGCACAAATCACAACCAGCACGTGAAATATTCCACTAAATTTGAACTTCTAGGAGATGGCACAACCAAAAATATGAATTGCAGTTAAAAATAGATCAACGTACTACCACATAATTCAGACCGGTTGGACGCAGTGGGGTTACTGGTTTGTGCCACAATTCATTTTCGGTGTATATTTTGAAATGTGTGAAACTTGGATTGCCTTCTTTTTTTTTTGGTAACATTCAAAATGGGTAAAGTGTAATAGAAAGGAAAATATGCACTGCTGCTTTTGGTTAGCCACTTGTAACAGATAATTTCCCCCAGTGCAGAAGGGAATTCTTCAAGAGCCATCATCCAGGGGCCTCTCATTCATGCCCAACCATGTCTCATTCACTGAAATCCACGGTGACATGTCCCCTAACCTACATCACAGGTGAAAAATAGGTGTCTAATAGGAAACTACAAGTTTTCATTCTGAGTCTCGTTGGGGGGGGATTTTTCTCACCAAAAAAAAAAAAGAAAAGTCGCCGGTGTGATTTCCCTTGCTTTTTCTAAGATAAGTCAATTGGAAATCCCCGCATAGGCTCCGCCCAGCCGAGCGTACAAAAGACGAGTGCGCCTCCCTCGGCTGCACTACTCTGCCCTGACCTTTGGAAAGAGACGGAGCTGCTTCCAACAGACAGACAAAGTCAAACATGGACGTCCACAGAGTGTCTAACCACAACCAAATGGATTATAACTTCGACAACATGGAGCCCAAACATGTGAAAACGCTGCCCTGTCCGGAGGACCGTTTTGACAGCGGGCTGGATTCCCTAAAAGAGGACGAGCTGGTGAACGACTTTGAGGAATTGAGCGTGAGGAAATGCGAGATTCACACGCAGGAATACGAGCCTTGGAGGACTGCGCTGACGGAGGACGGTGACACGTAAGTGGAATTTCTGTGGATTGTTGTTATTTTACTGCAGTTGCGCATTTTTGCAAACGTCGCCTCCGTGCGTAAACGGTTTTTTTTTTTTTTTGCACCAGAGCGCGTTAAATACATTCGAAATACAATGCATTGAAAACGATTGGAAAGTTGCAAAAGTGCGCACTGAAGGAGTCGAAAGTTGCACGAAAAGAAGAGGGCTTTAAAAGTTGTGTATATGTGTGTGTGTGTGCAGCACAGTGCGTACTCAGTGTGTGTGTGTGTGAGTGTGTGTTTTGGCTGAGAGCGCAGTCTGGGCGGTGCTAAAGTCCTCTCTGCGCGTTCAGGAAAGTCCCTGGCTCGCTGCCAGTAACTGATAAAGCATCAGATGTGTCAAGCCACAACTGGTGGAAATAACCCGACAAAACTCCATTCTTGCGAAACGCTCCACTGCTCAGGCTTTGTTCTCTCTTAGTCCGCTGGAACCACTTCCTCTATGCGTAATTTTTTTTTTTTTTTTTAGCAAAGCACTATTTTAACTAACCTCTCTCTTTTTTTTTGTCCCCTTCCCCACAGGCTGCTCCACTTGGCCATCATTCATGAAGCCACTGAACATGCCTTTCAGATGATCAAACTGTCTCACAATCACCCATTCCTGAATGTACAGAACCACCAGAGACAGGTAATAACTAGCAAATGGATGACTTTTTAAAAATAAAAACAAAACCCATACGTTCTAAATCATACCCACCATTTTCCTATAAAATCAAGATAGTAATAAATATTCTGAATGTTTCCTCCACAGACTGCCCTCCACCTGGCAGTGATCACAGAACAGCCCCAGCTGGTGGAGAGACTCCTGAAGGCCGGAGCAGACCCGCTGATGGCCGACGACAGCGGCAACACAGCTCTCCACATCGCCTGCAAGAAGGGCTCCATGGCCTGCTTCGGCGTCATCACCCAGAACTGCCAGCGTCACCTCACCTCCATCGTGTCCTTTCCCAACTACAGTGGTAAGAATCGAGTTCAATGAATTCCCCCTGAAACAACACAGGCCCTCATGTTTCTGTAAAGCGGCTCTCGAATTGGATAATAACGTGAGATTTTTCTCTTCCAGGACACAACTGTCTCCACTTGGCGACCATCAACGGTTACATTTCCTTGGTGGAAAGCCTCGTTCAGCTGGGTGCCGACATCAATGCACAGGTAGGTGTCACGAACTCAGGAGTTGGTTGAGTTCTGCAACAAAAAAGGATGTTTGGATGAAAAGGAACGCCACATGCAGGAATCTAACTTCGATTTTTCTTGTTTCTTCCTGAAGGAACAGTGCAGTGGAAGGACGGCGCTCCATCTTGCCGTGGATCAGCAGAACCCCATGCTGGTCTTCCGCCTCCTCGACCTCGGCGCCAATGTCAACTGTTTGAACTACGGTGGCTTCACGGCGTACCACCTGACCTACGGGCGCCAGAACGAAGAGATCCGCTGCCAGCTGTTTGAGAGGACGGCGCAAGAGCTGAGAGAGCTGCCCGACAGCGAATCGGAGAGCGACATGGAGGATCTCGACATGTCGGAGGATGAGGTCAGTATCTGCTTCAGTGTCCTAACAGGACTTCATGTTGTCAGATTTTCAAAGTAAAAGCCTCTAACGACTCCTCTTTTCTTTTCTACAGTTGTATGACGACATAAAGTTCGGAAAGTAAGAAGAACCAACCCCTCCACTGGTGGTGTGAACGTCTAGCTGCTACTGGGTTTGCCGAGCAATGGCGCCCCCCTAACCCGGGGACAAATCAGTCCACGTCCCCCCCTCCCCGTCCAAGGTGCTGGCCCTGGGAACGAGAATGAAGATGGCGTCCAGTCCGGTCAAGATCACTGAAAGATCTGCACCATAAAAGAACACAAAATAGCAGGACCATGGCCTCCATTTGGTCTTTGTGTGACTGTATAAATATATATTGATGTGTATATACCAGACGAGACGTGTAATATATTGTAAATACAGAGATATTATTTTTGTACTTGTACATACGTGTGAATTTAAACACTATTAACAAAAGTGTTGGAAAAAATAAAAAAGGAGTTTATGAACATGAACATCTCTTGACTGGCGTGTTTCCTCCGTTGTTCATTTCCTTCCCAACGATGACTGCTTTCGATGCCTTTATGAGCATCATTTACACAAAGTGACGACGCAGAGGCAGACATGTGACATATGCACAGACATAAAAAGATCACACTCAGCCGCTTGGAACAGAATGGGATTTCCTCTGTTGGGCGAGGTCACCAGGTTGTCTGAGTCATCGCGCCGAAAGTCCCTGGGCGGCATAAGAGGAACAAGATGTGCTTAAATATTCCGCCTGAGCCTGGAACAACTGCTGAATAGCAGCGGCGGGCAACGAGCACCGCTGGGCAGAAATGCTAAGGAAATACAGCAAGGAGGAAATGTTTCTTACAAATATGGGAAAATGTGTCAGAGAGGGTTAGAGAACTCTCACTGCTGTGTCATAGTGACGGGGAAACTTTGCTGCAGTCTGGGAAGTCCAAGATTTCCTTGTCAGCCGAAACATGCACACAGTTCAGTTGGGAATTTTTTTTTGTCAGAGAGGAATTATCCTGAATAAGTGACATTATTTTCCCTTTATGAAGTAAACTTGGAGGAAGCGGATGACACATAAAATATCCCTGAGTGACTAGTTTTCATAGCTGTCCATGTGAAAGCTGCAGTGATTGCCAACTATTAGATCAACTGCCTACTGTTTCAATAAACGAGTCCCCCCCCCCCTCCAAAAAAAAATCCTTGATCTGAATATTTGTAATTTTTTTTCTCCTTTATGGCAGTAAATTGAATATATTCCAGTTGTGGACAAAATGAGACATTTGAGGATGTCATATTGGGCTTTAGTAAACACTTTTCTGATGTTTTTACCCGTTTTTAGCCATTTTACGTCAAACTAATCCACTATTTAACAATGAAAGCTATTATTAGTTGCAGTCTTTGTGTATACTGAATCCCACCAAGGCTGTAAACTTGCACAAGATCACAGGGAGAGTTTTCTATTCAAAAAAATTCTCGTGGAAACCCCTAACCCTCTGTTAAGGGTGGAAAAAAAAACACACATATTGATTCTGATTCTGCAGCAGCAGCAGAAAGACGCAGAGAGAAGTGAAAAGACAAAGGATGATGTCAGGAGACTTATAGGAAATAGTCTAAAAGCAACTGACTGCTGATGACATGCTGACAATCATTTCTGATCATGCCAGTGACCAAATCCTCGTAGATGCTGAGCTGGATGGGGGTCGCTGACTGTAACCCTTCACCAGTTTCCCCCCTCTGACACACACCGCAGCCCCATATGTCAGCTGTGTCAAAACCGTTCTGAAATATCTGAGGGAACAAAATTTTCCCTTTGCAAAGAGAAACTATTTGTGTTGTATATTTCCGGTAAGCTAAAGAGAAAACTATTTCATACTACATGTGTGTAGAGAAAAACGAGGTCAAATCAGGTCCACATCACTACGGTGTGTAGTAGAAAAACCTCGGCGCTGCACCTCACTATGTCATGTGACTTTAGCGCATTCAGAGCCACAACAGGAAGCTCGAAGGTCTATGCCGTGCACACGCTCATGTTCCCATAAACATGTTCCCCTGCTGCTAAACTGAGCTGGTAAAACAGCTGCTTTACAAGCCCCACAGTTAAAAAAAAAAAAACCCTACGTATTTATAGCACATACTGTAAATACAAAATGTAAAAATTCTTGTAACAATGCAAACAGCTCCATGCGTAGAAACATCATAAAAGTCACAGTAAATAGCCGGTTTTACTCCAAAAACTTGTTTTTATTGTTGAATGAAACAGTGGGGTAAATGTACAGCAAACAAAGATAACACCAGCCTCCATCTGGGAACTGCATATCCCATCATGCTCTAAGCTCAATCCATCGGGTGACGCGTCTCTGCTCGCTCAGTCGCGCTCTGCCAGGGACATCAGGTGGACGTCTACTTCAGTCTCTGTCAGGATCCTGCAGAAAAAAAAAGACGAATCGATTTTAAATAATCGATTAACTAATTAGGCTTAGTTTAAGGTATATTTCTAACAAAAACGACAAAGAGCTGCTTCTTCCAGCTTGTCAGATTTCATTATTTGATGCTTTCGATGTCATATTTGACATTAAACTAAAAATGTTGGAGGTGTGGATTGATACCAAAGAACTAAAGAAATAATCTGAGAATATCTCCTTATATTATGGAAATTCTAACATGACATTTTGCTTGCTTTTCTACCCTTTGATTTAAAAATATTCAATTAACAGGTAACGCAAGCAGAAAATTAAGCAATAATCCACCTTAAGATAATACAGTGAGAATGGGCGTCGGTTTCTTTAGTTCACATGTCTATTTAGATAAATGTGAGGCTAAATGTGAGCAGCAATGGTCACATTACATGCAAACAAAACTGGCATTTGGCATTTGTGGCATTCTGGGTTTCTCCTGCATGAAAGGATTTGTGGCTTCAAAGAGGTTTTAGCCAGCCAAAGGAAAATCATTAAAATGGCAAGAAATGAGAATAAAATTAATACTTTAACCAGTTTTGTGAATCTTGGTTTCATTTGTTCAAACACAATAACAGTATGATCATTTTTTTGTTTGTCAAATAATCATAAACAACAGAAGAAGGCACAGATTTCTGTCCTATAAGGTAACACAGACTCATTGCCTTTACTACACACAGAGCGACCATGCTGCACAATCAGCCCCCAAAGGCTCATTCTGAACGAGCAAAATGCTGCTTCTTGCAGCTCCTTTACCTGAACTTGGCGTCCTGTGTTGTGACCACGCCCACCTCGAGCTCAGAGGGCTTGAAGTCAATGGAGAGAACAGTTGACAGACAAGAGATTGCTGTCTGCAGGGGAGAAGAAAGGGACGAAAAAAGGAAGGTTGATTTTATTTATTTGATCATCCACACCTATTGTACTTCAGTTCCTTTTTACTTCTCATAACAGGATCATGATAACTATAAAGCAGCACCTGGAAACCACCGCAATTCACAAAGGTGTGTTCCTTCCTTATCTACCGGTGCTGCATCAGCAAAACTTGTTTTTCCAAGTACCTCAATAGTTTGTTCAAAGGTCCAATCCAGTTTCTTTTTCACTTTCTTCTCCAGGAAGCTGGTGGCTTCTGTCTGCTTCACTCCGGCGGCGGTGGCCTTGAAGCCGCAGTAGTAGCCGGCCGGGTCGCATTTGTACACCTGCGGGCCGTGCTCCTCGTCGATGCCGATCACGATCATACCTGCAGGTTCACAGGCATCAGAGGACAGAAAGAGTCACAAACGGCTCCACGTGATGCCGAAACCCTGCTTTTACTGTCATGAGAAAACACCTGTGACTGATTAAATACACTCACAGCAGCCCAGTGGTCGCATCTCAGCGTTCTGCGTGTAGACTTGTGAGATGTCGGCAATTCTCTTACACAGCATGTCCACTGGAATCTCATAACCGTACTTGTACTGCCAGTTGGCTGCCTCGTAGCGAGCTCGCTGGACTTGAGACCTGCTGTCAGCTGCAAGAAATTGGACGAGAAGTTGAAGAGGGACAAAGGATTTGTTTCAAAGCAGCCATTAAACATTGTACTGTCTTAGTGACATTTCAAATCTCTATTGCGATATTTAAATGACGTCTGCAGAAAGCTGCTCTCATGGCAAAACAACAGTTGTTTGGAAAGAGGAACCATCAGCTACAGTAAATGCTGCAACGTAGAATAAACAGAGATGTCAAGGGATGCCAAAAGCTCGCTAATTTCAATTCAAAAATACCTTTAATTGTGTTAAGAAAACAGAAGTAGTTTGGATTTAAATGTTTTTTTTGCCCAGATTGTTGTTGTAATGCATGAAAAAGTTGCTGTTTTTTTCCTTGAGGAAGACCACACCACACTAATTCACAACTTAACAAGAAATCCTCCAGAAACTGCGTCAAAATGTTAAAAGAGCTGCCCAAAATGCATAGGATTTTAAATAAATGGATAAATGACAGTCTTTTTAGGGCTTTTCATATTTTGTACGGTAAGATTAAAAAAATAAAAGATAAATTACTGGTTTTTGAATCATATAAATAATCCAGATAACTGTATATGTCGATGTGTCTATGTTTCAGTTGCTCGTTTTGTTTTCTTACCTGTCATCCCAGACATTACACATCCAATGTTATCTGTTATTCTGAATAGGTGGGTCACTGTGGAGGCATCAAGAAGCTTGTCCTGTTTCAAGAAAGAAAGAAAGAAAGAAAATAGTGTTTCATTACTTGATGCCATCACCATATCTAAAGGATCTACTTGACTTTTCTAATGAATGAGTGTTTTGAGTATTTAGGAAACTCGAACAAATTAGAGCATAGAAAAATATTACAGGAAGCACAGAAGTGTCCCAGAGGCAGTATTTATAGATACAATTAGCAATGCAATCAAGAGTATAAAAGCAATTACATATCCAGCAGGTAAAAAACTATGTGAATACAAACTAAATCAATAAATCATTCACTATATCCAACATTTGAAAGTTCCAGTTTTCTTTCTGTTCTTGTTTGGTCGGATTCACAATATAAATCCAACACGATAACTTGTCTTTTTAAAGCTCGTTAGACCAAGTATATAATTTAAGATTTCACTTGGTGCTCCAGAAACATCATGCACATCTGTCAATATTTCAACATAATCCATAATGTAACTCTAAAATCTGCCACAGCAGAGAGGAATTGTAGTTATTGTTTACCAACTGGAAACTGAATATGGACACTAGATTATATGAACATGGTGTTTTCAGTGCAGGCGGACGTCTCCTGTTTTCACAACCAAGTGTGAGCTGACATCACGCTCAGCGCCGCCACTATCACAGCTGTATGAAAACAACAGCCTGACGTGAACTCACCGGTACTTTTTTCTGTGTTACGACGACTGCACAGTCCTTCCCCCTGACTGCTACTGATGTAAGTCCACCTTGGTTTATAGCCTTGAAAGCATATTCTACAAAAGAAGACAAGAGCAGCATGTTTATCAGATGTGTCTTCAAGCAAAAGATACAGCAGCCGTGAATGTTATGAAATGAACCCATAAAACAGAGGAAGCATTCACTGATTGTAGACAGCGCAGTCGATATGTGCAAAGGCAGACAAATGTCTCACTCAGCTGGAAAATTGAGACAACAAGTGAGGAACTGTTTTCAGGTGTCATCTGATTGGCCAGCTGATACTGCATTATTGATGGATTCTGTGGGCTCACAGTTTTCCAGATATTCACATTCATAGAAATAAACTAGCAGCATTTGACGCTGTGTCTATTCAATACATATGCAAAGACTGTACTTGATGGACAGAGCTGCAATGATTAACTGATGAGCTGTCAATTAGTTAACTGAAGTACTTTGATAATTGATTAATTGATTTGGAAAACAGTGTAAGTAGTATGAATGAATGAATCCAGCCTCTTAAATGTGAATACTTCTTTATTCCTCTATGGGAGTAAACTAAAAATCTTTGTGTTGCGGACAAATCAAGATGTTTGAGGATGTTATTTGGGGATTTGGGAAACACAGCTCAACATTTTTCAGCATTTTTTTTGTGTGGATATTTTAAAGTGCAAATAACTAATAAAGCAATTAAAGCAAAGGTCTACAGATTGATTTACATTGAAATCAATGTCTGGTTGCAGTCCTATTGGTGGTAAAACTTTAGGATCTGTCTCCTGACTGCTGTTGATTAGATGACATGAACAAAACAAAACAAAAAAAGTTAATTTCCACTGAATTAAATGACAACCTGAACCGCTAACTTCATAACATCGGGGGGATTTTCTGTT
This sequence comes from Stegastes partitus, assembly GCF_000690725.1. Taxonomy (NCBI): domain Eukaryota; kingdom Metazoa; phylum Chordata; class Actinopteri; family Pomacentridae; genus Stegastes; species Stegastes partitus. Next base: position 422,982 of record NW_007578075.1, read on the forward strand.
TAAATCCGATCACAACTTGTAATAGTCAGATAAATGCATTAAATTTCAGTCACTAAGACTAAATGCTACAATTAAAAATGAAATATAATACACAGAAGCATTACACTAACTTTCCAAAGACCAAATATTACACTAGCAAGTTGCCACTTTCAGCAATGAATCAGCTTGGTTCACTGCAATGCTAACATGCTAACTAGCCAGCTAGCCACTTTGGTTCGCTTTGTTTTGGTAAATGTTAGCGCCGTAAAACTAGGTGTAAAATAGCAACTCACACACCATTAAGAATACTTTCAGAGTCATATATCGCATTGCTTTCGCTTTGGCGGGATATTATTTATCAGCTAGAAGCCGGGCTAAGCGAACCATGACAGAGCATTTAGCTAGCGAGCAAACAGAGTTAGCCTGCGAGCCGGCTTTTGAGCTAACAAATCCTCATACTGACCGACTTGATAGAGTCTTCCTTCGGGAGAGAAGATGGTAATGTGTCGATCGAAGCCTGCACTCGAGCCTCGGGACATTTTAAAAGGTTACGTTGGCCGAGAAGTTCGTCCAAATGAATTTGCAAGCAGATTTCACTTCATGCACAATGTTTGTACCCGGTAGTTGACCTGAAGGGACGACAAGCTCATCCGGGTTGAGAGGCCTGCGCCGTTTCCATGGCGACACAACACCGGGGTTCACACTGCGATGGAGAGTGTGAACACAGACTGTTAGTTATTTATTTATGCTGTTATAAATCATCCTATTCAGTTCTTTATCCCACTTGAGAAACAATGATTTTTTATTTTTGGTTTAAAATATATATTTTTTATATTATTAATCTTAATATTTTGACCTGATATACAGTAGCTGCCAGTGAAGCTCATACAGGTGTAAAATGGGACACTTTGTGAAAATGTGTATTCTGGCTCACTTCAGGGAATTATTCCAGTGCCTCAGCTCCCAATGTGATGCCAGTTTTCTAATCACTAACCCTCTCTTCACAATATGCAGAAAAAAAAATTAAACACAGAACTGAAGATTCCATCTCCAACACAAAATGTCTTAAGAACACTTTTTTTTTTTTTTGTGGCTACTATTTTTTGTCACTTTCTCCCCCCAAAATGGGATGTAATATGTTTTGTTATTTTTAAAAAAAAGAGAGAAATTAAAAAGGTAACTAATGTCAACATTTTAATGTCTTCAAATGAGCATAAATTATTGAATTTCCCTTCTGGGATAAATAAAGTATCTTTCATTCATAAAATACAATTACAACAGCTAAAATATCTATGTGCACCACTTACAAGTATTTTTGCTTAAAAAAATACAGACACAAATAAGTCTTTTAAAACTATTTTGACCTACTTATTCATTCACTTAACAATGTTCCTATATTTTATATTTCTTAAAGTCTTCATCCAAATTAGTATAAACATTTTAGGAGACGAAGTAAGAGAGCTGAGAATAGATAGCAGGAGCTTTTATTGGTGTGAAAATGTCTTTAAAGAAAGCAAATTAAAACATTGCTATGCTGGCTCTTCTTAGTCTATCTGATACCATATTTAAGAGAAATTGTAATTGATCCTTTAAAAAAAATTAATTTCTCTTAAGACAGCATGTATTTTTATCCTCCGAAAACATACCAAAGCATCTCAGAGCAGCATCACATTTTGTGAATAGGCAAATGGCAAGATGGGACACTGACAAAATGTACATTTTTGAAGAGGACAAACAGAATCACAGACTTGATTTGTAGTCATTGTGATACATAGTTGTGCATGATCACAACCTAACCCAGTAATAACTCAGCATTATAATATCAAATCACATCCACTGACAGGATCAAATGAATCCACATAAGTGGTACTTATATTTTTCAGTGTAGTATAACATTGCATTCCTATTTTCTATGAAGCAAATATATTGATTACTTCTTCCACCATATGTGCAATATAGATGAATTATAAAATCATTAGTAGCCATATGTGCATGACCTGCACTTATACAGTGTTTTTCGACCTTAGCAGACCTCACAGGACTTCACAGTGCTTCCTATTCACACACATAAACTCACCCAGGCAAGTCACTTCACTGCCAATGGGCTCACCGTGGAGTACAGTGTTTTGCCAAAGGACACTTTGGCATCTGAAGGAGCCAGCGATCAGAGCGCCAACCTTTCAATTAGGGGACAACCTGCTCAACGACCTAAACCACTGCCACCTAAAAAATAAGCAAAAGGGGAGTCACAAGTGTAATAATAAATAATAATTATTACCTCTATGGCATGTTGGCCTAATAGTTGGTTGACATACTGACCCACTGTTAAATGTTTTAGTTGCTTCAAAAACGCAGTGACATCACATCCATTCCTGTTTAATGAGAACAGTTTATTAACATGATGAACGCTTCAGTGCTTCGACACAGAACACGATGTTACTTTGGTGGAGTCTCACAGATCAGAGTAACACCGTAACCTATAATCAACTGTGACAATACGTTTCCAGCAGAGCTACCTCCTCCCAAATGAATCTAACACGGCTTATGTCACGAGAGTTTTACACGAGTTTATCTGTAAAAAGGTGCAAAACAGAATTATGCCTTCATCAAATGTGCAAGTCTAGTTTGTGGAGGCTTATTAGAAAATCATGAAAAAGTTAACTGATTTTGCAATTGTTACTATTATTGTACAAACACAGCAGAGGGATCCAAAACAAGGAAGTAACATATTTTATCATTTCCTTTTAGTACACAACAGCTACGCTTGTTATTTTCTTGTGTGCACACTGCAGAACAGAAAACTGGTACACGGTGCGTTGTGCACAATTAGAACGCACCGTGAAAGTTTCAGCAAAATGTACGGTCAGATATTTTTTTGTCTAACTGTAGCAAGAAAAAGCACACAGTGGTTTTGTTCTCAGCGTCCTCACAACCCATGAGAGCGTGACATGGAGGCAGCATGGACAAGAGCCAGTCGTTCATTTTATTTCTGACACCTGTGCTTTTCCTGTTGTGAAACGTTTCAACGGTTTTACGCAGAAATATAAAAGGTGTACGTGCTTTATTGCACTTTGTGATTTTCCTGGTGTTTCACAATGTTCGCTGTAAAAACCGCCTGTACTACTTGTACCCTGGAGTTTTTTTTTCGAGGAAATCCTGAATGTGAAGCGAAAGTACAAACTGACCACTAACTGACTGCAAAAACAAATCAGCATTTTTCGAACACAGACTGAAGACAAGTGGAAAAAGGTTGAAATAGGCGGCATGTGTTGCTATGTGACCCACATATGCACACTGTATGTTTTCATGTGGAAGCTCATGTATAAATGACACTTAGTTAATAGGTATAGCCTGTGTATTGTGAGCCCGATTTAAAGCTTTTATCAGTATATAAAACTGTGTGGTCAACTTGCTCGTACCTGCTCTGCACCTAAAACTGTAACTGTATATAGACTAAATGGAAACAGACGCTTTTGTGATGCTGCAGATGGATTTTTCCCGATCACATTACAAGCCAAGGTGAAAATAATCCCGTCACGTAAAAGGAACACAGGCTAAGATTTTTTATTTTTTTTTATGAAACCAAATCGGTGTCAGATCTCATGTCCAAATCCCATTTCCTCCTGAAAAACCAACGATTGTGCGTGTGTCATTTGGGATTTTCCCTTCGCCACCAGGTAACTAATACAGCTGAATAGAGGATGTTTGCTTCCTCTTTATAAGTAACACATTCAGATCGTGACTCATAAAGCCAGTCAGCGTGGTATCACGATGAGCGATTAGCAGCAGTTGAATCGGAGGTCTGCGATGCCATCGGGGGTTATCTTATACATTTTTATAATTATGGTTTTATAGCAGAAAGTCCCTGTCTTTGGTTGCGGTGTCGTTTTCCTGTGTTAAAAACCTGCATATTCAGTGACATTTTCGCCAGTGACATGCATAGGGGGATTTGGATTTAACCACCAAACCGCAAATCTGATTCACTTATGCACCTTTTGGGCGATTTTAATATTCTAACAACAAACAGGTAATCATGTAAAATTGAATCCAGTGTTGCATAAAGGCTCCACTCCTACACAACCACAGTCACTCCTCACTTGGCAGTGCTGCAGAAAGGTAAAGACAACATGGATTTTGCAACTCCAAATAGTACAGTTTTGAGAAAAAAACAACACATTAATCTATCAAACATATGAGGCATAATTACAAAGCTGTCTGTAATGAAGAAATAGTGATAAAAAAAACCCTTTCAGCGGATGATACTGCAGCATCTTCACCTCCTTCGCTTTGATATTTCACAACTGAGACAGCAAAACACCCCCACCCCCGCAGAAGCCCCTCCATCCCGATACTTCTCACTTTCCTCCCCCTTTCCTGTCCCCGTCCACCACCTCTCTCTTCGCTCTTCCTCCTGCTTCTGTTTTCACTCTGTCAAAGCGAGGCCCATTCATACTGTATCAGCGCGACATTTGCACACTGTATTCGAAACCAGAAAGACCCCCACCCCCGCTCCCCAATAGAAGAGGCGTGGGGCCGATTTCTGGAGTGCGGGGGGATCTCCACCATCTCCGAAAATACTTTGTTCACATTGCAAAGCCGCAGCCTGTCTAATGTTTTCCAAGCGCAGAAGTTTAGATGTTGGGCAATGAGGGAAACATTTGTAAAACCCTCGCGATGCAAGATGAGGCATTTAGCAGCTGTGACTCACGGTAACAGCTTTTCTTGACATAACTTTGGACTTTCTTTAATTAATTTTCTCTTGAGCCGTGAGTGTTTTTCTCTGAAAAAGCCTGAAAATTCAACGGAGGCAGTGCTGGCTTTGCAAACCCAAAATGTTCCTGTTTGACAGCAGACAGAAGCTCAGCAGCTTCTAGGAGCTTGAATGCAGTGAGCAGCTTCTGGGAACAGCTTATCTAAAACCAACTAAAACGCTGAGTGATGCAAAGATTATATAAGTCCACTCAGCGCGCTTGCTTCCTTGAACTACAGACATCTTCTTTTGAATTTGCATGTTGTTCCTCGTAAGCTGTTGTGTTGCAAAACCCTGAAATGTTGCACAGTTTGCGCTGCAGGTGTTTTGCAATTATTGGTGCCACACTTATTTGGAACTGCTTGAAATAAAAGACAATTAATAGTAAACACAACGGCGCCATTCCAGTCTGTTTGCATGCCAGTGTAGTGGGTGTAGTTGCACTGAGGTTTAAAAACTAACCACCCAGGTATTTAGTTTGGCATGTACAGTATGCAATGAGTGTGGTTTGGACAGAGGTTAGATAAGTGTTAGATAAGTGTTAGACAAGTGCAGCACAGAACTTGTGTCAAGCTAAAATAAAGCGCTACTGCTTTACAATCTGAATAAAACAAACCTTGATCTCACGATTTGATGCCCAAAATTATTGGCTTGTGGGCAAACTCTCCTCACTTGCTCAATAAAATACGATTGAGACACAAAGTGGAAAAAGCAGACTTGCATTGTTTTCCATGGAATGAGTCGGTCGGCAGCCAGCTATGTTACAAAAGATTTTTCTTTTTTTTCATATTTCTTTTTTTTTTTACTTCTCAGGAAATGTTTTACACTTGGCATTTATCGTATCTGTTGACACATCTTCCGCTCATGTACCTTTCAGGTAATATCTTTCCTGTTAAGATCAAATTCCAGTTAGTGCTGCTTGAATGATCTTCTAGCTAAACAATGAATGCGTTAACACCTTCCAACACACTCACTGGAGTTTACCTCAGATGGAAAGTTCAGCTTGCAGAGTTTTGCTTAGCATCGCAACACGGTAAATTCTTGTCCTGTAATTATAAGTGACAAAGAAACCGATGTTTGCGAAAATGCAAATCCTTATCAGGTATTACCTGTCAAAAAACCACAAGCAGTAGCAACAAGGAGGCCGCCCTGTCTGAGGCATCTCGTGTCTTGACTTGCTTGTTGACAAGTCCTGCCTAACTGCATCAGTTTGCATCAGGATGCAGACTCTGAATCAACACACTTACCAACACCAGGTGTAAATTCCAAGACATTTGGATCAGATGTTGTGATCCAAATAATGCCACCTTGTACGCAATATAATTTATGTGATTTTCTAGTAAGTGTTGAAACAGGGGTTGAATTTATAGTAGAAAAAACAGATCGAATGTTTAAAGCCAGTATTTAATTTCCATTGAGGTGTAGGATTTGTAAGAGATAGGTTAAAAACACGGATGAAGCAGAGATTTCCTGACTGATATTTACTAGCAGGGGTCCAGTTCCACAAACACTGACTACAACAACATTTCCCAAAATCTGACTCAATGGATGTACAATTAAAGTCTGTCATTTCTGCCATGCATTTCTCACAGCATAACTGCCTCCTCCTCCGCTGCCTCCGTGTGCTACCATCTTAAAAATCCCCCTTACACAAGGAAATAAACACCACCAACAAACGAGCAGCTGCCTACAAACTGAAATCAGCAAGTTTTCAAGTTTTGGATTGTGTAAGAAGACACATCTATTTTGTTCCTTTCGTGATTTATTCAGTTTAATGACAGTCGAAACAATTCCCACCAACGGGGGCACTGGAGCTGCATCCTGGGCTCAACACTGTACAAGACAGTTGGGATTGGTTTAAAGACACACAAACAAGGCAGAGTGTTACCTCCTGCTATAGGAGGATGATAACGAGGTGCAGTCAGACCATTCTCCAGAGCTGACACAGGGCTAGTGAGATATGTTTGACTACGCTACACTACGTAGCATCTTCCATTAGATAGATCCCTGCCTCTCGAAGTGACTCTTCTTTCAATCCCTCCAGCCCGTAATGTAAGTTTAAGGCCTTAAAGATTCACACTAAACTGTGAGGCAGTTTTGTAAAACTGTCCAGACTGGGTTACTATGACTTCATTACCAGAACAAAAAAGCATTTTCCCCCCATAGACACAATCACTGGAAAAGATCATAACCCATGAAATGATTCCCCCTTCTTGTAAATGAAATCTGATTAGTTCAGTCCTCTAGCATTTGGAACATCAAGAGGAGCAATATTTCATCTTAAATGGCCTCATACCACTGAAGCGTGAGAAAGCTTGCTGAAACATGTTATGTACAAAATACAGCTGAAAGTGTCATCATCAGCTCCCGCCGGAGACACAGATGACACAATACAAGTGTTTTCAGACAGCAATATGTTCTCCTTTTGATGAATAACATGGTCTTTATGGGTAACGTCTGTGGATTGTTGCAGTAATATTTGACATATTGGGTGTTACATGGTTGGGAAAAAAAAAAAGAGCAATTTTTGATGCTCTGTCATTTAAACCAATATTTAAGTATTTTCCCCACAGCCAGGAAGCGATACCTTAAAGAACATAATGACAACTGGCTCTACTGCTGCTGCTGTGGGCCATGTGACCGGGCTGGTCTTTGCTTGCATAAAGTGACTTTTTAAGTTTTTATGTATTGTGGTTATTAAAAATATCCGCTTCACACTGTTTGATTTCTTCCAGCTTGAACCGTAAAATGGAGAATTTACTTTGATTGTAATGGATTGACTGCAGTTTACTTAAACCAAAGAGAACCAAAGAGCTGCATGCAACCACCGGTCATGATGACTAACACTTTTCTGTTTTTTGTTTTTTCTTAATCACAAGTAACACGTGTGGTCTGCATATTTTGTTTCTCAGGTTCTCTTGTGACCACCAAAGGTTTCTTTTGCGTGGTCTCAGGCTTCAGGGTTGTCATGACGGTAATACGAATGGTGTACGGTAAAGTTCGTTTTTTTGAACCATTATATTTTCACCCCTACTTTGCAGCTATGTCTCCATTTTCTTGTAAAAAACCTGCAAATTAAGTTAACAGTGAGCAAGAGTTGACTGGTTTCTCATTTTTCTGCTCTTTCTGAGTGAACCATATATGAACAGGTGTCTGCGGTAACAATAGAGCCAGCATGGAAGTGGGGGATATCCGTGGTTTTAACCCACACATCCTACCATAAATGTCTCATGAAAAAAAAATGGCCTTAAATAACCGGCACATGAAATCCCCGCGATAGACACAACGCAAATGTTATTCACAGACATATTTAATTCAAAATAGATGCACTCGCTGTCGGTGCGCAGCCTGTAATGTAATACAAAAATACAAATATGCAAAGAAAGCCACATGGCTGGATGTCAAAGAGGTGGGTGAGATCAATAGCTGTTTTAGACAGCCAGCTCACTCCCACATACTTCCTCTTTGTCTTGAATACATCACGAAGCTGTCCAGTATAATGGATAGAATCATTTAAATCCAATACCTTTGGCTGAGGACATTCCCATTGCTACAGTTCAGCTTGAGTGCATGGACATAAAATGAGGAAGACAGATTAAGCTGGACTGAAAGAAAAAAAAAATCCAACTGGGGCCTTTAACCAACCATTCTCTGAATTCAGCCACTCGAGGAAGTAAGCATGTCTCACTCTGTGCCACAGGGCAGCAGGAAACCCAAAACCTCTTCTTGTTTTTCGAATTCTCTCCGTCCTTTGAGGACCTCGCAGAGCGTCTCTGCACCAGCAGGCGTATTCAGACAGGCCTTAACTATCAGGTTTTTCTGGTAGGCTTTGTCTGCCCTATGTCTCACACCCTACTCACTGTATCCGTCAGTGATGCCTCATGCAGAGCTACCTCATTATGTGTACTTTTAATGCCCATCATTTGATAGCAGCGTGCAAAACAGACATGCAGGGATACAGTCTTGGGGATTTACTCATGCGCTGCCAGCGAGTGCAACTTTACTCCTTGCCCTCAGGCTTTTGAAGCCGTTGAGCTTGATTCAGAAAACAGAAAGTGAGCACTGGTAAGAATAAATGATGACCTACTTGTGCAACAGTGTTTAAGTACAAGTAATTGATTTTATGCCAACTTTGTCGCATTGGTAGCTGCTTATGACCTAACAAAACTGGTATAGATAACATGTTAACTAACACAGCTCTGTTCTGGTCTCAGTAACTCGCTGCTGGACATAGCAGAGCATAGCCAACAGTACAACAGAGGGCCAAATGTTGCTCTATTGTTCCTAACTGCTGGAACAGAAATAAGGTCATCTGTGACTGACAGCTTACCTGTAAGCATTGCTAACATAACTTGAAGAACTGGACTATTTCTAACTAGAAATCACAGACAGTACTGTCATGGCAGCTTAAGCCATGAATATACTCCATTGCGGGCGTGCACATGGACAGCTTTGGACACCATAGTTGTTGCAATTATACTACTTGTGAGTCCACATATGCACAGGAGCTACGTTCCAAACATGCGAACTACTGCCCCTGTAGCATATTAACTGCTTGCAGTGGCTGCAGTGATATAAATGTTGGGCCGCACGCAGAAATTTTCATCATGCAAATCCTCGCACGTGGAAAGAGTGAAGGCAATTTTAGGGTTTCCACATTATCGATTCACACTTTTAAAGCAGACAGTGCTTGCGTTGAGCTGATCCATGCATACTACAATAAACGGCTGCATTGCCCGTTGTAGTTTTTACAGGATGTAGCAGCTGGCAAGAGATTGGAGTTTAGCAGTGAATATTCCTGAGGTCTGCTGAGCTCAGTGGGGGAGACAGCACAACATTGCTGGAGAGTTTACAACTTCCTGCTGTGTTTGGGCACCATCGATGGAAACAAAGTCGAAGTCAAAGTTGGTGTGGACAGTCTGCACGTGGACGTCTGCAGAGGGGTCCACACACACCCTCGTGGATTGCAGTGGAAGATAAAATTTACGCATACCCTTGCAGATGTGGATAGCATGAATTGGCCTTAACACCTTATATTTTGAACAAGCATGTGAGGGTCTGTGTGATGTGAATTTTCTTATCTTGTCAAGTCTGTGAGAACCTATGTGGAACCCTTTGCAGACGTGTAACACAAATTTTTGTCAACAACTACAGCACAAAGGCAGCAGGGCTCACGCTCTGCACCAGTGTCATGTGGAAACCATGAACTGGCATTTATGCTTTCTGTGTCCACGAGTATATGAGGATCAGCATGAAATTTCATCATCTCCGTAAGCCCATGTGGTCCTCTCCACTGACATCTGTGTGCAACTTAAAATTTGTGTCCTCCACAGCAAATATGCCACAAGCGCAGTCAAGCACATTCTGTGTATGCACAAGACTGGCAAGCATATGTGTCTATTGGCCACGTATGGAACGGAGTCCTCCAAATGGACTCAAGTGGACCAGAAAGTAGCATAACAATAACAACCACATATCCATGGTGTCCACAGCTGTCCATGTGTGCACTTACAAAGAAGCATAACGAAGGCTTAACATGACCTTAGTGTTTGTCTTAGCCACTAAATAACAATCAGATCTATATGACTGTCCTCCTGTATGGCCATTTTATTGTTGAACATTAGTTAGCATTAGCTTCTTTCTGTGAACAGTTTTATATGAACAGCTTATTTCACATTGTTGATCTATTGCTGATACAAAACATACTCGTCAGTCCAGCTTTAAAGGATACATGTTAAAGCTAACCAACAGAATCATAAAACAAAGCGTCTACATTAATGTGCCACTTGTCATTAACTAAATTAAGGTTTGATAAATGAAAAACTGAAGAGACTTTTGAAGGCCATGGCTGATATAAAACCTGGAAAACCTATCCGTAGAGTAATTTGGAGGCCTGCAGTTCCTGGTGGCTTCAGTAATAACAGAGTGAAGCCAGTAATCGCCTGATGGCTTAAGAAGAGAGGAAACACCCTGCTGCATTGCAGCAATGCCAACTGTACCATACAGCAGCAGCCAAACCAACTGTGCTTTGGACAACTACATGCATGACGATGAAAGAGATACATCAAACCAATATGCCAAAAAGCAAACAAGAACAATGACACTGTTGTGTTATTAATATTGGGCAGTCGTGAAGCAAGACCACGGTTTGATAGACATGCTTGTGGCGTGCTAGAAGGGGGGAGACTGTGAAAGTCACCAAATAGCATGAGTCATTTTCTGCACACTACTGTACGCCTATGAAATTCCCCCCTTTCGCACAGTTATGCATTCATTAATTGAGTGTCCACATTGTCCGCAAATGGAAAACATGCCCTCATCGATCTTATTTGGTTATGTTAGATAGTCAAACAGGATCGGGAATAAATAGCTACATTCAGCTGTGAAGTCATTGCAGGGATTTTAGGGGAATTTGGAATGAGAAAGCTGTTCCCAAAAAATTATACAACCTATCTCGGGAGGTCAGTCATGATGCTTTGTTGTGTTGTGGTGAAATCTATTTCGAAATGCAACCCATTTTTATTAATGAGCGACACGTTTTTAAATTTTTGCGAATATTTTTAGCACCTCGAGAATTCATTTACTTTAAAACTCTTTGGTCTCCTCCTGTGTTCGCTGCCTGTTCTTTCATGCTCTCCCACATTCCCCAAAGTGAACTGCATCCAGGAAATCTAGCAGGGATATAAGCTTACATGCAATATCCTCCGTCCTCGGAAGATTTATTGCTGGCTTGAGGGTACGATGGATCTTCAAAACTGCCCCACAACAGTAAATTCGACTTTCATTTCAGCTGCGAGATGTTATGAAGAACGCAGGAATGTGCTCACAGAGGACTGCTAGAGTGGAATTTTTGCTGGGAATTTCCCACCAGTGTGTGTGTTTTGCACATGCGCGCGAGTGTGTCTCCGGCCAGTGCGGAGCGCCTGCTGTCTCTGAGTGAACGTAAACAAGTCTGACTGACTCAGGTGCACGTCTCAGTTTGAGGAGGTAAACAAGTCGGAGGCAGGTAAAAAGAGCTGCCAAAAAATGCCTCTTGATTGTGTGCGATGTTCAGATAAATTACAGCTGAAGGAGTTCCCTGTTCAGAAGGACATGCTGTACTCCAACAAGTAACCTAGATATGCATGGGTACAAAATAATACCTCTTCTCTTTGAGCTAATGCCAAAAGGAAAGTTCTGAAAATGAAACTGCACGCACATTATGGAGAGCTGCTTTGTTTGAGGAAGTAATTTCAAGAAATGAAAACGCTTCCTCGCGGTCAAAACTGTGCATTCAAAGGTTCGAAGAGGTTGTGGACTACTGCTGACCTCCAGTAGCACCGTTACTTAGAGGTTGAATCTCTCCCTTCTGAAATCCCCCAAACTTTCCCCCCGCCAAAATCTCTCCTCCCAGCCGCCGAGATAATGGTCTTTTCAGGCCTCCCATGATACGCGTTCGGCTGTGGATCCACCGCAGCCGGTGATCTGGCTGCCTGGCGAGTAGCAGTTTACGGCGGCCATGTGTTCCACCTAATTGCTTTTCCAGGGTAGAGCGCAGGGCAGTGTTATAAAGACGAGACATGGAGGGCTCGGAAGGATGGAAGAGGAGGGAAGCTTTTCTGGCCCAGATGTGTGCAGTAGCAGTCGGCCAGGCGCACATCTGCAATCATTTCAACTTACTGGGGGAATTCCTCTCTCACTGCGCGTCTCCATATATTTTGTCCCGCTGAATCCTCATCTCAGGACAATGAGTTGTTTGACTACCTCCCTCTGTTCTTCCTCTCATATTTCCCCCCCCGTGTGTCATGAACTGTTTCCCCACAGACAGACAAACAGGCCGGTCTGGTAGCCACTCAGAAGGCGTGGGATCTTTTTGTGTTGAGGAAATTTAAAGGCAAGATAAAAGAGCCAAATCTTTCTGTAAATACACAGTACCGCGTATGAGGCACAGACATAACAAGCACTTAGCCATGAGGCTGTGTTTGGTATCGTGGGCTTTTGAGTGCACCTCACCGCACATGTCCTCACCGTGACAAAGGAAAAATGCAAAGATTTCAGCCACAAGTGCTTCATCAAAGCAGCGAGCAGGAGACAGGCCTCTGCCTGCCTGAAAAGCCTGCAGAAATGAAAATAGTCCTTTTATTTTAACAGCGCTGGCAAGTGGGTTAAATTTAACAAAAGGGCTAAAAATACCTATTGTTTTGCTGCTGCGTGGGTCGGCCGCAGCACAACAAAAGCAGGGAGTTTCCTCTCCTCCAGGATGTCGGGAGATTTCCTTGTAATAGCATTTCAAGACCCAGGACAGGACGTTCAGATTGACAAAGATTTACGCTGAGATGCACATCAGTGCTCGGCCTTCACGGGGACATGACGTTCTTCGCATTTTGTCGTTTCTTCCGGAACAGAATCAGTCTGAGGATCATCACGTAATAAATACCAGCTGGCCCTGCATTATGTTCCCTATGATATCATCTACTGCTATGTTTGTGTGTGTGTTTATGCGGGAAATAGCAAACTGTTGTCTTTTTGAGCTGTAATGGGACAATAACAGTCCCTGAAGACTTACTCAGCAGGAACTTCACCTCTGTTGTTTGGAGCTTGCGGGTGGCTAGGCACACTGAGGTTTGTTGCAAAAAAAATTATGTTTCTGGCAGACAGTTGTTGTCAACCTGTGGTAATGCTGCCTCAAATTAGCAGCAAGGTCATATTTTCATATTCAAAATAGACTTGTGGCAAACTTGCAGCAGACTTCTGACTAACTCTGTGGAAAATCTATGGCAAACTGTTGATCTTTAAATGTTTTTTTTTTGCAGGCGGTTTGCGAAAATGTTTAGTTTTTGCTGCAAATGTGGCGTAAATTCATATGTTATGTGATTCTGGCAAATGTTCCTGTGCCACTAAGCCTCTTAGAATTCAAAAGCTATCCATTAGCTACACTTGATTTATCCTTCAGAGGGTCATGGGAGGCTGGAGGTCATTGCAAGGCCAACCCAGAGACACTGACAGACAGCCATTCATGATTATTCTCACAATTTAGATTCACCTAAGATGCATGTCTTTGGACTGTGAGGGTAGCACTCATAAGACACCAACAGACTCAGGGAGAACAGTCAACCAGTGGCTTTAAACCAAGCAGAAAGACGTGGCACTGAATAATTACGGCCAACACAAAACTGCAATTCCTTGAATGCCCCCTAGAGGCTGGCTCCAAAAGTGAGTTATCCCCACAGACCTCCATGTTAAAATGTCCAACTTTAAAGCAAGTTTTAAACATGTTTACAGCCTGGTACAAATGCAGCTTTAGTCTCTACAGCTAAAGGCAAGACGGCGATGCCCGAGACCACCACACTGAGCTTTAAAACTGCTCTTCTGGAAACCTATAGGTGGCGTCATGGAGGGTTCTTCCATCTTTATATACAGTCAAAAGTTTGAATCAACAGCCTTATTTTTGTGATTTACTAATCATTGCGTCAATGCACAAGTAGAAAAAATGAAAATCAATCTTGAGAAATGGTAAATGCTATTCTAATTAAACAAATACTCTGGAAAACTACGGTTAATCCCAATATATCCAGAAATGCTATAAGATGAAATGCCACTAATAGCAAACTTGTCACCAGAAAATTACTAGAAGTTAGCACTGCTGGTTGTGAACTACCAGTGAATGTGTTAGAAGTTTGCCTCCAGTAGACGGCATTTGCAGTTTGCTGTATTCAGTAAAATGAAAGCTGTAAAGTAGTAGTAAGGTCATTTTTTTTACACAAATCTACATACGCATTTTTGTCTTTTACAGGAAGAGCATTGGCACCAGTAGCACTTTCTTTTCACATCTATTGAAAGCTAAACTATAAATACCAGGGTGTGTGTTCTCCTTTCAGGATTAGTCCGTCTAACTTTAGAAATGAACCGTTTTTGAGTTTCAGATTGTCTTTTTTGCTGCCTTCTGCTTTAGCGAAACCTAGTATTCAGTTTATATACAGTAGCTACAATCTGTATGAAACTGTGTGACTTACTGGCACATCCAGCGGGCATAAATTAAATTTAAAGCTGCACTTATCAGTATTTTTACATGAACAGTGACTCAAATATTGTGTGTACTTCAAAAGATGTTACTTATACAGGCAAATTCAGAAAGAATTACCACCCAAGTCTTCACTTGCATTTTGTTTTAACATTTGCATCATTCACATTGCTTTCAATGGCCTGTTTTCTGCTAAAACTAGCGAATGAATGAAGTGAAGCATGACTATAAGTGAATGATATTACCCCACGTGTGCTGGGTGCATCAGTGGAGAACTGTTTGCTCACGTGTTAGCCTTATCAGCTACAGAAGGTGATAATACATTGTGTTTACAGCTTGTAGTGCTACCCCACCAAGAATGAAACCAAAAGTAAAAGATCAGTTAATGCTCCAGCATGACTGAAAATGTCACTGCATAGTCTGTAAGTCGGCAGTTAAATGCGGATAAATTAGATTATCTTTTCCTTTTGCTTTCACATTTACCTTCTGTTTCCTTTTTTGAAAAGGTGAAAGAAAACTAAACATGCTTCATTAAACATAATTTATTGTTTGTGGAATTACATTGAACCTCACCACATCAGCACAAGACAATGCAGAACTTGGTTTATTCCTTTTTGGATGAAGCTGGATCTAATTGATCTGCTGTTCTGTGCTCCTCGACTATAGTTTGAAGCCACGTTTACACATAGCCGGGTGTATATATATATATCTGTATGTAAGAACACTTGAAGCTTTAACCACACCATTAAAACAAACAGTACCTTTGCGCTCGAATAAGGAAACAACTCATTTGCTTAGGGCCATTACGCTTTACATAATTTGTGATATTCTTTTCTGTCTGTGTTCAAGTATTGTGCCACCCACTTAGGAACGGATGGACTATGTGGATCAGTCTATTTAATATCATAGATTACCGAAAGGGAATGCAACAATTAACCCAAGAACAAGCTCCACAAGCAACTTTTGATGGCGTTAAACGAAGTAATACGATCTATTGTCAGTGTTATCTCTGGCTTTCTGTTGATGAAACTAAGACTCCCTGTTCTGTTATCTTTTTCAACAACAAACACAAGCTGAGCTCTTTGTCACTGACCCAGAGGTCGACGTACTTACGGCTTTCTTTTTTCAAACCACTGTTCACACTCCTCGCTATATATCAGATCTGAGAATAGTGACAGACAGCGGGGTGGGGGAGGGCTGGTCTTTACTGTGGAAAGTACCTAAAGTGTACATTTGGACCTCAGTGTCCTTCGCAGCACCACCCTCCGCCCAAGCAGGCACATTATTCTGCAGAGGATGTTTCACTGCTGTTTCGCCCTGACCAATGGTTACATAAGCCATTCTGAAAAAAGGGAGCAGGCCTCCACCCTGCAAAACAAAACACCCACTGACCAGTCAGGTTTTTCTCAAACCAAGTCAAAAGGCCAAAACAATCAGAGTCGCTGCCACTTGTTCCAAGTGGAAATGACACTTGACTTGTAGTCCAGAAGTCGAACGTGGAGAGTTAGTGACAGAAACCAGTTACTTCTAATTATCTAATGACTCAGTACAGTACACCACCATGTTAGGACGGTTTTAACTTCACAATGCAGTAATGCAAAGTGAATAAAACGTATTAGAACTCAGACATTTAAAGGTCCCCCAACCCTCCTACACAGTGGCAGCACAGCCAGACTGAAAACCCCAGACTGCACTCCTGTTTGTGGCCGTTTTGTGTTTCTTTTTAGTCATGTTGCATCGCTTTGTAGTTCTTTTGCGTCTCTTTGTGCCGTCACTTTGCATTTCTTGGAGGTCACTTTGCGTTTGTAGTATTTTTGCCTCTTTCTCTGGTAGATTTGCATCACTTTGTGGTAATCTTGTTCTTCTTTATGGTGGTTCTTGTGCGTAATCCAACAGGCCCATTACATCTACCGCCCTCTGAATGTGGGACAGGGCGGTCATATAGATTTATGATTATGAGGACAGACATGTAGATTTAAGGTGGAATATGTGATTCTATTCTAAAACACTTTTGACCAAATTCAGGGAATATGTCCTCATTGTTCATTGTCTCTTCTAAATGTGCACTGCAAAAAAAAATCCGGTGTTTGTACACAGCTCTGACTCAGTAAATAGGACACAAAGTGGCTTGAACCACTCAGTGCTATTCCAGAGTGTCCTGTATACACACTGATTATGATTTTGAGGTCAAGACAACAGTGGATGCCACTAAAAATAAAAGTTACAGGAGGGAGTAGCACACATAAACCTGATGCGTAAAGGTGTACCTGTAATTAGACTGCAATTTAACAAAAGTGCTTGTAACAGAAAACACACAAACTGAAACTGACCCAGTCTCCAGTGGCAAAACAACTGTCTCACACATGCATTCTGAGATCTTTAAAGAGGAAGGTTCCCCACTCACAAAAGAAAGAGACACGGACTCGAGCTGCTCACACCAAATTGCAGCCACCCAGAGTGACAGTTTCCTGAGCTTTTAAGCAGCTGCAGTGATGACGGGTGCAGCCTGATTGCAGCACAGCATGCGGGTATCGGTCCAGTCAGTCAGGGCAGAAACAAGGACAAAGGATGAGCCGTCAAGGCAACAGGATGGGCAGGACAGGGGCTTTCACAGGATAATTTACATACTGAACCAGGATGAGATCAGTCATGCAAACTGGGGTTAAACAAGTGCTTTTGCAACAACTGTTCTCCAGACTCCACCTTTAATGTGCAGCAAAGACCAGGATCTTAGTTTGCTGCTGTTTATAGTCTGTCATGTTAGCTACACCTAAAATGAAGCACTGCAAGCTTCATCAGAACTCTGTCATAGTTTCAGAAGGCGATTAGAAATGCTGTATTTAAGCATGTGGCTAAAAACGTGAGACATTAGAAAGTTTATCATCAGGAAGGTGGCATCAGCCAGAACGGTCAAATAAATATAGATTTTTAGGATAAAAAAGAGAGGAAAACGGTGACTAGTGGAGCAATTACGGTACATGTGTTAAAGTTCTATTCTTATGTAAGCTCGATACACAAGTCAGCCACATCATTAAAACCACTGACAGGTGAAGTAAATCACACTAATCATTTTATTGCAATACAATGTTCTGTTCTGTTCTTCCCGGCATTCATAAGGATGTTACTTTAACACATACCATCCACGAAAGTGTTGCTGCAGATTAAATCCACTTCCTCATGGTGATGACGATGCCCCTTGCAGGATCAATGCGGCGCACCACTTCATAAAAACTGCTCAGAAACTGCTCGAGGAACACGAACAAGAGCCAAGGGCACAGACTAAGGCCCCATTTACACGAAGCAAAAATGGTGATATTTCAATGTGTTTGGGCCTTTGGTTTACACATACGAAGCTACAAGTCACTGATAACGAACATATCTGAAAACTCTGGCCGGTAACCATTCGATATGGTGTTTTTTCCAGGATTCTGATTGGCTAGCAGGGCTTTATGATTCTCATTACACTGCCCCCTATAGGTTTGGCATGCTCATAGCAGCTCTTAACGACGTGTTTATGCGGGTTTGTGTAAACGAAGATTTTTTTGAAAACGATCTGGTGTGAACAAGGTTATTTCTGAAAACGTAGATCCGTTTTTGTAAATACCCGGCTATGTGTAAACGTGGCCTCAGCCTCCAGGTCTCCACTCTGATGGGATGCACCAGAACAAGTCCAAACCCTGGAGACCCCACTCCACGAGCCAAATGATCCACTGCCATCATCCTAGTACAAGACACCCCAAGATACCCCCAAAGGTCCTGTGTTCATGTGCCCATCGGATCAGAGCCTACACAATATTAGGCTTAAATGTTGTGGGTGTTTTTAGTTCCCCCTGCAGGTTCTAAAGCTTTTTAAGTCGCTCTTAGCCTCCTTCTAGTTACTAAAAGGTCCTTGTGGATGTAGCTTACATCTTCAGTTGCCACTGGGAAACACCTCTTAAACCGAGGAAGGTTTATTGGATGGATATTACAACCATCTTGGCCTTAAGGTGCTTTTAGGAAATGAGTTGCAGGTCAGCGTCAACCTGGGACTTTTCACAAACTGATAAGAATCCATTAATCGTGACTTGTGTCCAGATGAGGACAAAGTCAAAGATTGTAATCGAGGACACGCTGGTTGATGGTTGACGGGAGCTTTAGTCATAATGTGTTTGACAATCACAGAGGAAGCCTGATAAGGATGAGACACTGTCAGCTGCATTTTATTGATCAAGGAACTGACCTGACTCATGCAAACCATTTATCTTTGATGTGTTTTTTTTTTTTCAAGGAATTTTTTTTTTCAACATAGATAATGTGCTTAAAGTCACATATAAAAACAAGAGTGCATCTGTCAAACACTTTCATTTTATTTTTTAGTTGTTTTTTTTGCAGTAATACACCCCCAGCTCTAGGTCTGGCTCAGCTTCCTGCTGTATGAAACTGAAAACAAAAAATATAACAAACAGTATTAAGAAAAACTAAAAGTTAAAAGTAAACTTTCTGCATATTAAAGCGCCAATTAAAACAGAAAAGACAAACCTTAGTACAGAGACAGGTTGCACAGAATTTTAATCTTCAAAGATTTGATTAAAAATTAATCTTTCTTTTTCTAAACGCTACTTGAAATTCTTAACCACAGTGAAAGCGGTTCACACACATGAACCCGAGGGCTGCTGCCACAGAGCTGGCGTTCGGTGTTAATTTCAAGCCCTTAAAGTCTGTTTTGCATCTGCTTTTAATCCAACTTTTATTTTGCATTTTTCTCAAACAAGCAGCAGGTCAGCGAAGGTAGAAGCAGCTGGATGGTCACAGGTCATATTGCCTTTGCATTGTTGTCACTGCAGCAGCCACCTGCACCAGCAAACTTGCAGCTGAGATACGAGGCAGCTTAGTGCCAGGGACTTTCCACAGCAGCGTGTGTGCGTACATGTGTGCGTACGTGTGTGTATGTGTGTCCATGTTTCTGCATTTGGGTGTGTGTGTGTGTGTGTGTTTGGGTGTATAAAGGCCACTGTGTGCAGACAGACAGTGAGTGAGTGTAGTGTGAACTGCAACAAGTGTGAGAAGCGCGGCTTTTGAGTTGATGTGGCAGAGATTCTAATCTTGCATGTGGAATGTTTTCTGTGCTTGTAAAAATAAATGTGTGTGTGTGTGTGTGTGTGTCTGAGGGGAAAATTGTCAACCGTGGATGCAAGATCATTTTAATGCAACAAAGGATGCTAATGTTCCACTGGGGAGATGTATTAGTGTGTTCAGTCCACAGTGTCAGTATGTAGCATGCAAACCTAAAGAAAAAGATTTTAACCCTCTGATCTGTTTTTTTTTTTTTTTGGTTACATTTTTACTCACTGTGGGCTCATTTTTCACTGCAGTAGAAAGTCCTGCACCTGTATGGAAACAGCTACAAGTAGAGAGAACTCAAGCGTGCCTCCTGTGCAGTATGACAAAGTTATGCCATAAATAATAAATTTTAAAAAAAAGATTTGATTACTTAATTTACAAAAAAGAATGTAATCAACATTCATCCGTTCATTATCTATGCACCGCTTAATCCTCACTAGGGGCTGGAGCCTCACCCAGCTGACTTAGGGTGAAAGCAGGGGACACCAGTGATAAACTGGTGTAACTAACATGTACAACAAATACCCACAGGCGTTACCAGTACTGGAAAAACAAGTGATGATGCTATTACATACTTTGGATATTTTACTATTTACGTTTTTTTGATTTACTTCCTCACTTGTCTCCTATCTGCTCTGTGTAAACACAGCCTGCAGTTCATTCCAGTTCAACCGTGTCCCTGAATTTTTATCATATGACTGTAGATCACAGTCTAGTCACATCGCGGCTGCACTGAGGAGCATTTTGTGTTTTTTTACAGTATGTAGTTCGAGCAAACCAGATTACTTATCGTTGAATTTTAGCTGTGACGTGTAGAATGAAGTGATTAAATGTCACGATTGAACTGCAAGTCGCACACGAATAGTTTAAGGACTGTCAGAAAAGCTGCAAATCTGATGATTCTTTGTGCGTTTAACATAACTCGCTCTGTGAAATGGCGTCATTTTCGAAAAAATAGCATGCCTTTTAAACCAGTCAGATGAGGTTCAGAGGGTTAAAGCCCCTCAAGCAAAGCGACCTGCACTTTAGGATATTCTACTCCACTATACTCCCAAAGAGAACAGTGTCTTATCACTACAATGGCAATGTCTGTCATCCCAGGGCGACGACCTCTGGCTACAGAGACTTTGCCTTTGTAGACTGTGTTTTTAAGCTGTAGCCCACGGAGGAAGCAAAGGCTAACGGGGGTGAGACAGGAGACCAAGCTGTGCTGGAAATCCCCTTCCCTCAGCAGGCCTGCCTCGTCTTAGACACACAGGGCCCCGCTGAGGCCCACATCAAAGGGGCTTCTGCTGTTCTCATCATCCTCCCTCCTTCTGTCTTTCTGTATGTCTCACTGTCTTTCTGTGCTTTTACCAACTCACTTCTGTTTCCATTTATACACACGTCTCTACCCCCACCGAGGAGCAGATGTCCTTGTCTTCTTGAAAGTGGCTGCATCTCGAGGAAATTAGCATCGCGAGCCAGTCAGGTGCCAGATTGTTTCACGCAGGAGGTCTCACATCTACAGCAGCAATCTGTGCCGATGTAAGAGCAATAACTTGCGACTGACTAAACGGCGTGTGCGATTAATCACAGCCGGGATGTACCAGCACATATGGTAGTCAGGTGTGGCGCGATCCGCTTTTAGGACATGTGGTTATGCCTGTGCGCCACCTCTGAGTAAATCAGAAGCGAAAATGCTCGCTAAACTGGTCCCCCCAGATCACTAAACACCTCCTGTCCCGGCCCCAACGCTGCTCAACGCCCGCAAAAATGTCAGGTATGTTTCACCCCGAGGCCGACACGTGGACACGCAAGACGCGGCGGGGGCAGGTTTGGCACATGAAAGCAGAGTTTGGGACTGACCCCTTTTGCATACATATGTAGAGGCGCTTGCTTCTGTGCGTCTTAGGGCACGTGCATGCATGCATGTCTGTGCCAGTAAACAGTAAGTCACAAGGAATGGCATTGTGAGTCTCTCAAGTCTGGATTTTCCCTCTTAATCACAGATTGTCTGATGATTTCCGTGTCTGTGCAGAAGGAAGCTGCACAAGCGGACAAGTCATCTGCACCGCGGCACAGAGGCAGACATTATGTGGGACCACTTAAACTTGTTTATCACAATTAGACTGTACGTTTAAACAGGAACAAAACATCAGTTTGGTTTTCCAGTTTAACAAATAGGATGCTTTTGCTACTTTTTACACTGGCAGTTATTTTATCTTGCAGTTTAAAAAAAATAAAAAATCACTGACAAACTTAGATTAAATTGAGTTTATTTACATGCTGCACACAGTTTGAACTTCAATGTGTTCTTGGCCTATAATAACCCCAGTCAGTCTCTCCTGTTAAGGACACTACCGCCCTCTAGTGGACTGTTCGGAAACTGCTAAATTCTGCCTCCTGTCGTTTAGTTTTTCCCTACCAACCCAGTGACACTGGGGAGCAACTTGCAATAAAAAAAAAAGGAAAAATGTACAAAATATAATTTGCAATCTAATCAAAATAACCCAAAATACCTGCCTGCTCTCACTAAACCTTTGCAGAAACGCAGAGGGAATAGAAGCAGATGCAGATAAATGAGGGCGTCTGAGGTGAATTTCACACATTAGCTGCGCTCTCGCTCTCATATAGCAGCTAATTACAGAGTTAATAATGCTTCCAGTTCTTTTCTTCCTTTGTAAATTTTTAATCCTCATCGTTTTACAGTCTGCTGGGTGAAGATGCAGCCAATTATTTTTTCTTTTTTTGGGGGGCGGGGGGGCTGACGCAGCTGAAACCAACATAAAACAGCAGCTTAGATTTAGTAAGTCATTTGGTTTAGATTCAGTTTGAAACACAGAGTCGGCTGCTGGCAGGGCAATAAATGCAAATCCTTGGGGTGTCAGTCTGTAAAAAGGAAAAAAAAAAAAAGTTTCAGAAGAAAAGGCAATGTGTCGTGACGGAGGATGTGTTAACTGTAGAGGTTAAAGTTTCCTACTTTTATATCTCTGTGTCGAGACTTTAGGTTGTTAACTTCGACTCTCGGAGGGAAAAACAAAGAGACCTGATAGGCCTGTGACTGATCATCACCATTATGTCGGACGTTGCCGGGGAACCCACCGCCATTAACCTTTGTGCTTTTCAACTTATCATATTTATGACGTTAAATTGCTTTAACTGAGAATAAATGTTGTTTATATTGTATTTGTGTTTGGAAACCAGCTTGCCTCAAATTGCCCCTTAAGGAACCAAAAAAAACAAAAATGCATTCAGCTCAGCTAATTCCCATAAATATGTAATATATTGTGAACAAACGGCTCCTGAAGAATCTGCTCAATCACAAACGAAAACCTCGGGCTGAGCTGAGACTTTAAGAATATACATAATTGACTCAAAAGCACATAAATAAATCCTAAATAGAAACAACCAGGAGCTGTTGTCCAAGCATCCAACGAGAGTTTTTTCAATTCCAGCAGGTTGTTTTTGTTTGATGCCTGGAGGCTCACATCTCCATTGATACTCCCGAGAAAAATATTCATCTCAGATTGGAAGATTAATCTGAAAATGTGCCCCGTCGCTGCGTTATTGAGCCACATGATGGGTGAAGGGCTGTGCGGGCTGTCAGTGGGTGGTATTGTCTGTTGTGAGGCCTCGGCTGTGGCGTGGATTGACTTCACTATGTGACTACTAGAGATGAGCCGTCTCATCGTGGCACCGCTGTAATGATGTGGTGTGACATGTATGAATGCAGCGTCGTCCGTCGAGAGGCTTCGCAGAGTTTGAAAGACGTCAAGGGTTCAGATGTATAATTTCGCAGCTCGTCTTTGCTGCGTTTTACAGAAAGCGGCGATTATCCTACACCGAAAGGGAAATGTAGTTTTACTGTCACATTCGCCGCAAAACCTTTAGTCTCTCATTAAAATGCCAACGTCCTCGTCTTTATAAGCCTGTTTTAAGATCCCAAGTTGGAACTGCCTCATAGAAAAAACTTAAAATCTCTATGTTGTAAAAAAAATTTTGTCTTGAGCAATAAATACATCAAGCTACAGCTGAACTCTCAATCACACGATCGGCCACCTATCTCAATTACAAAAAGTATCAACAACCATGTATTTAACATTTATGGAGGCCCAGAAGAGACATGGAGAAAGAAAAAAAAACAAAACAGGTATCTTTTGGAGGATCTTGTAAAACTTTCTTGGGATTTCGCAAAACTACAGGTACATATACTTCTGGGTCTTTTTGGCAGTATGGAGAAACAACAATGGAGAATACCCACCCATACAAGAGTTTTACTTTGAAATCGGTCTAAAATATAAAGACATATCTGAAAAGGATACTCAGCACCATCCTGATGGACTTCATACGCAGTGAACTACAGTCCTCTGGAACGCTTCATGGGTACTGATGTGACTTTTGTAAGATCCCGAGAAGGTTTGGCGAGATCTTGCAAAAGATATCTCTATTATTTTTTTCTTTCTCCATGTCCCTTCTGGGGTTCCGTAAACACTGTTTTTCATTTGTATACAAGAAAAACTTTATCACACACAAAATCTGCCTCCATGACAAGATGGTCATTTTAAAGTCCGTCTTCGGTCATTGATTAAATCCCTAAAAACTCATCTCTTTGTTCCAAAGCTGCACATTTTGCATTTAATTCTTCAACGCTCTTATGTTTAAAATATTTTCTCATTTTGCCTTTTAATATTTATTTTGTTCCTCGTATTCGAAGGTTATATAAACGTTGAATAAACGAACGTCCTTTCAAATGAGCTTTTGAAAACTGAAGCTGTTTTTATTTATTTATGTTTAAATAACACCTTTATGTCTTTAAAGGGTGTAACTGTATCGTCACCTCCTTTGGAATATATGGATCTATGCAATCCCCACCTCTTTCTCCACTCACGCCTCTGCTGTTCGCTGCAGCTCAGCACACCAGCTCACGTATAACTGCTTTATGATATACAAAGAGGTAATTCAGCCAAGCAAGACTAATGATAAAGAAAACTCCACCTTGCAAGCTGCAGGATCGATTCCTTAGGTTCGTTACATACTAACGCTGGACGTTTGAATCCATGGTTCGTTGCAGTTTTAAAGTGGAAATGCTCAGCCATGGCACTGACTGCTTATTTCACTCATGATGACGTGTTCTAGAATATAAAAAACGCCATATGGACAAGTTAACATGGTAAATAAAACCTGATTTACACCAGAGGACAATCTTTAAATCTGGCGTCCGTGGCAACATTCCCATCCAGGCACACCTGTAGTGATGTGTTCTAAATCAGTCAGGCAACGTTTGGTTAGCTACAGCGACAAAGGCGGAGCAGGATACAACTACTCGCGGTTACAGTTTAAAAAGGTAATTACTACCTCTGTCAGAAGGGGGCGACAAAACTTCCACACTTCAGCTGATTAATTGAAAAGGTACAGGTGTTTGGTTTGGTCTGGAAACAGGCCAAAATAAGATTAAAAGATTAAAACTATAACCATTAAAAACCCCAACGTTATAAGATGGTGACATTAATCGTGTACAGACCTTCAGCATCACTACTTTGATAACTGGCATCACAGTTACCGTGACAGTGACCGATAACAACAAAAACCTCCCAGCGATGCCGAGATGCGTTGTGCCATCAAACCCAGCGGCTCACTTTGCACGAGTCGGCTCAGGCATGTGTCACTGTTGCGTATATCATCAGCAGCGAGGACGTGACTGCTCAGGGGGTCGTTCTGGACCACAGAAACCCACTCTGGACTCAGAATGGACGTATTGTGCAGCGAGTGGACAGGGTCTCTGACCTCAGAGCAGTCTGCATACAGAATGACACAGGCTCTTTGTTACCACTGACAAAGCCAATCGCTCACATCACTCACTGTAGCAGCACTGGGAGCCTTTCAGCGGGCAGCCGAGCCCGCAGAGCTGCCAGCCCTGACTTAGGAAAATAAAACCCATGTCTCCATTTGGATCTGCTAAGCTTTAGAACTGCTATTTCTTCATTAAAGACACCCACACTGACGAGTTTAAAAGTCAGACAATAACTTTATTAACAGTTTTTTTTTTAGTGTTACTTACTAAAACAATAGAAAAACGCTTAAATTAAGTGCTCAGTCGGTTCAGTAAAATAAATAAATATAAAAAATTGTACTAAAAACAGTTAAAAATGTAAGTTTGCATGTCTTTATACAGACTTAGTGTCACAATGCTCCCTGCCATTGTTAAAGGCTTCCACACCACATCCGCTATGTTCATAGTAGATAAGGCAGATAATAAGAGCAGCACCGAAACACCTAAACCCGCTTTCGTAGGTTTTTTTTTTTTTTTTTTGTCGGTCAGTCTTGATGATGATTTGATAACCAAGGCTAAATCTGTTCAGTGCTTCCACAGACATTAAGTGCAATGCTAGCTTAATATGCATTAATACAGGAACACAGACAACAAATCAACATGTAAGGTGGTGTTAAAACGGCCAGCTCTTTGGTGCAGCCAGGTGTATGGACGATGCATCAGTGTGACCAGATCTGCACAAGGTACAGTGCTGTGAAAAAGTATTTGCCCCCTTCTCGAATTCCTTTTTTTTTTTGTGCATATTTTCCCCATTTTAATGCATCTTGTGTTTACGCGAATTATTGTTGTCTAATATTTAAATTTGTTTGATGATCTGAAACATTTAAGTGGGGAAGATATTCAAAAAATTAAGAATTTGAGAAGGGGGCCGATACTTCTTTTCAGCACTGTAGCTGTTAAATATTTGAAACATGTTACCTGCAGCGCAGCACTGAATTAAAGGCGATTTGATGTCTTCAAGTCATGTTCAAATAGACGCTTGGTCCAGATCTGGCATTGACTTGGCTGTATTGGTGATTTAGGCACAGTATCCGGTCCATCAGAGGCACAGTGGAGCAACATTGAACCCTCATTCTGCAGCAGATGGGCTGTAACAAGAGATACTGCAGTAGATGCTGGATAATGTAAATGGACAGCTGTTGTTCTAAAATAGCTAACAATATGAGCAGTTTCCAAGATAACTTTGCACATTCTCTCTCCTAACACACCGGTTGCTGTTCAAAGATCTTGACCCCACATTATCCAGCAGTGTCTGAATGACTGCTACACAGTTGCACCACCGCTGTCCTCGCCATTCAACCACAATACAGCAGCGCCGCCCGTCTAAAGCCACTTCGTAAACAAACCAAACAGCTCGGTGAGACAAGACAGTGTTCCTTCTTCAACACAGAGACAGACATTAAAGCGCAAACGTCCGTTACTAGGGATGGTTAGGTTGCCGTGACGATAGCGGGGACTCTGATGGTGTTCGAAGCAGCCGGGTTTTCGTTCTCGACCTGATAGGTCACGTCAGGGTGCTCGGCTGCCACCTCCGGCTGGTCTGTCATTGTGACTGGCTCGTCCTCCTCTTCCTGAGATTGTAGCTGGTCAAAAGATCGCTCGGCTTCTTCTGACAGCCGGTTTTCCTCTTTCTCTTCCTCCCGCTGACCAAATGACAGCAGAGGGAATTACATCAGGCGAGGAATACACACAAAGACAATTTCATGTTCAAAACTAGAGCTTCTCTGCACAATACCTCTTTCTTCATCCTGTAGTATTCATCAATGGCGTATTGGTATTTGGCTGATGTTATCCCAAAGAGGGAGGCCATCCTCTCCCCAAGGTAGTCACACGCTGGAGAATTAAAATGATAGAATACAAATTTACATCAAATAGCTTCAAATAATATTATAATGTAACTGGGTGTTCTTAGGTTTGAGTGAGATAGGAGTTTCGTAAGTCTGATCTTGGTTAAATACATCTGTTAACACTGTGATGGCGTGCAGATATTGCACAAAATGCTACAGAAAATAGTGTAGAAATCCATCAAAGCAAGCTGTGAAGCAATGTTTTGTCCAAACTAAGTCACTAAGGTGAACCATTAAATGTGTCAGCACGGAAATGATCGAGTGCTTCCCTCCGTTCGAGGTCTCGTTGGATAAACAATCGCTGGTGTGACTTTCATGACAAGATACAAGTTACATCAACAGTCTTCCAGGATTAACCCACAGTGCTTTAATCTAACATAATACTCTGAACATCAATCAAACCTGGACTGCCACAGACCAGAACCTGAATTGAAATTTCCACTAAATCTGGTGCAACATTTTCCAATATGCAGACAGATTCATAGCCTCACTGCGATAAGGAATGTGCTGTGGAAAAATCTCACATGTGGCAGCTTTTAAACGCATCTGAAACTTGGCTTTATCATCACAGATGTGTACTCAAGTATTTCTACAGCATAAACAATTTCATTGCACAAACCTGAGATAGTGGACGTGGCTGCTCTCCACATGTGGAACCAGAAGTAAGGCCCCCAGGTCATCTTTGACTACAACGCAAGGAATGCAGGGAAATTAAAAGCTTTTCTGTGTCACACACCTGCACCATTTCCTTTGCACTCACACACACACACACTCATGAGTTTTTCTCACCCTCACCGCATCGACCGGGGAGGACAGCAGGTCTTTCCTCTCCGGCTCCTTGTCCTCTCCCTCCTCCTCGTCGGTGCTGTACTCCTCCATCGTCTCACCGCTGGAGAAATGGATGATCCGACGGGGAACCTTCTCCTTCTGCTGCTGCTGCTGCTGCTCCTCTTCTTCTCTATTGCCCAGCTCTCCCAGCTCCACGCTCTCAAAGTCCCTCGCCTGGCTTGGACTCGGACTCTGGGATCACAGATAAAGACAGAGGAGGTAGAGATGAAAAAAAACAAACAAACTGCTGTCCCACTTTTTAATAACAGAAGTCCTTCATATTGTATACAGTATCTGATGCACTCTGATTTTAAATATATCTATATGTATACAGGTGAACTTGTGAAAACCACATACAGGACTTGAAAACACTGAATGCGGTTGCACAAAAACTGCAGAAGAGAAAATTAGTGCATTAATACACTATTAAGACTCAATTACCCCATGCCACATCAATATAGCAAACTAACATGGACACTTTTAAACCATTTAAACCACATTCCACAGAGCTTAAAGAAGAAATTGACTTTATACATAAAATATCACCTGCAACTAGGGCATCCATGTCATTTTTCTGCTATGATTTTGCATCCTAAACGAAGGAACTGGACTTTATTTTGAGATATTTGTGATTATTTTATTCTGCACCATGATCATCACACTTTGCTCCTAACACAGATATATTTGTGGCTTGCTGACTTAATGAGGTGTGACTACAGTACTTGTACTACTGGCCCTCTTCTTGGGGAAACACCTGATTTTCTATTTTCTTCACTTGGAAACTACCAACTTCATTGTTCTTGACCTCGTGTAACACTCCCTGTTCGCCTCCTAACAAATACAGAGACGTTATGAATATTTCAGTCGGCGTCAGAGGGAAAAAATACACATTTTAAAAGGCCTGTACTGCCTTAAAAAAGACGATAAAACCCTCCCTGTGTACGTTGTTATCATGATAACCGAGCAACCAGACATGACAGCTCTGACAAGTGGCAACAAGCGACACACACCGGAGAGGCGTCATTCAGTAAACAAAATCAGCAAACGGTGGTAATTTTGCAATAAAACGCTGTTTACCTGCCCCACGTCCATGTTCCGCCCTATAGACACGTTAACGTTGGTGAGATACAGCGATATGTCGGCCATTGTCGCCGTCTTCTTCTTTGTATGCGGATGCTGCGCCCACAACAACGGCTCTCCTCCGCGCTGCGTGACCCGGATGTGCCGTTCAAAGCCCCCGGTCTGTACGTAACGTCCATCCGTTACACCTGCAGCGACCATGACATAGCGATACTAAGAAATTATTTTGCGTTTTATCGTCAATTATTATCATTTTATTGAGAAAATGTAACACACTCAAAATTGTTTTTATTTGCCAAATTAAAAAAATAAAAATAAAATAAAATAAAAAAATCCATAAGTGGTGCTAGCTTAATTGCTATAGGGGTGACTATCTGTAGCATGCCACAATTTACATCACATGTTTTTTTTTTTCTTTAAAAAACAACAACTATATTTCCTGTACATTTAACAAACAAACAAAAATATATATAATATTTGACATTTTAAGTGACACTGTAAGAAAATAAATTTACAACCAAACAAACAAAACATTTTTTTCTGTTTCTTCAATGCTATGCTTTGCTAAAGGTCAGTGGGTGTCACCTAAAATGTGTATCATTAACATATCCATACATTTAACATGTAAACAATTTTTCACATCAGTTTCTACTGTGACTGTGCTTTAAAGAACTACATCGAAAAAGAAAAAAGAAAAGTTCACAGTACAAAGGAGCTGACATATTTTATGAATTGAGTAAACAAAACCAGTTATTCATTACAACAATCATAAAATATTAGTCAGTGTGGTAATGAAGAAAGACACTGTGATTAAGTAAGTAATTAAAGGTACATTTTCTCAAATAGGTTTTTTATTACTATTATTAATTGTTTAAAACCACTATGTCAAATTATACAGTTTCAAACTAATTTACTTTTTAAAATTTAATTATATATTTTTTAGCTTGCTTAAAAATAGTTATTTTTCTAAACTGACATGGCATCATGATTTTTTTTCACCACATGATTCACAGCAGTGAATTGTGACTCAAGTTGTTTCAGGGTAAACTACAAATAAAAGGCAAAGTAAGGTCATCCCACTTTCTCTCTATGCTTCGCCTTCATTAATATCACAGTGAGTGCAGGCTTGCTTAGCCTCCACCGGTGATTCTCCAACTGTGTGCCTTACAATTAGTCTAATTTATGATGATTTTCAGAGCTGTAATCACATATAAAAGTCTTGGAAATACTCCTCTGCATCAGTTTTATTGAATAACTTTTGGGGTGACCGATACTTTGTGATCATACTTTTTATATATGAGGATGTAATGAGGATGAAAACACATTTACAGAATACAAGATGCAAGGGTTACAATTAAAAAACTATAATATAATTAGAATCAGAGCCAGTCTGCTGCCTGTGTTGCTGACAAAAATTGCTTCCATAGCTTAATGATAACTTATCTAAGTACAGCACCTTAAAATAAAACATGTATTTTTATTGCTACTCAGCTAGTTGTTGTCAGTTAATGATTAGAGAGATCATGTTACATGCATATCACCGGTAAGCCTCCATCCATACAATAATGTCAGTGGTACCAGTAACCTACGATGAGACTGAGAAATTTGACATGACAATACTTTTGACTTCAGCAAACACATCAGACTTTGACAAACAGTGAAATATTATGTGTATGATGAACTATGTCATATTATTTTCAAGGGCTTTGACAGATGATCAGTGTCGTGGATTAACAGATCAGTATTCTTACTTTTGTAAACAATAATAATAAAAAAATAATCTAGGCCCACTCATAACATTTGGATCTAAAGCTTTAGATGCCACTCTCTGAAACCCTCGTTTCTCGTTGGGTTGTGGTTCTCCAGACCTTGTGGGCAATCTCCTTTGATAAATATTAACACGTCTGGGGAGTCTACACTAAACCTCTGCAGCAAATGTTATTTCTCCGTGGTTCCACTGACATTATAAACAACAGCAGGTAGGAACCAAAATGACTCTCAGCCAAGTGATTTGTAAGTAAGATACTCAAATGTGACACGCATAAATATTCATATGAGATTATAAAGTGCTGCAACTGACAATGGAATGAATGATTCAGAATTAAAGTGTGTAAAGTTAGTAAAATAATTATGGCAAGATGCAATCTGGATCAGATAAAATGTATTGTTGTGTTTTCTTTTTTTACTTTATGTTTGCATTTTACATTTCTGGCTTCAGTGCAGTTTTATTATTGTACATATACAAATGGGTGACAAATTAAAGGAAAAACTTGACCCCTTCATTGAGTAGATCTGAAATTAGTGTGATGCTGTTGGAGGCGTTTTATCAAAGCAAAGTTGTTCTACGTGACCCATTGTACTTGAAGAGGTGATCTGAATGGTTTGATGAACATAATAAGATTTTGGACTGTCCACAACCACCATCATCAAAACATCAAATGAGGGAATATCGTTTGGAAGAAAGGTGTTCATCCCTGCAGCAGAGTTCCAGAGACTTCAAGAGAATTGATGCCAAAGTGTTTTGTTTGCATATGTTGGCCAAACACCTTAAGTCAAGTGTTCCTGTAATTTGTCACCTCTCTTCTTGCACTACACCTTCACAACAAGCTTGGAATGCAGGCTAAGCCTTGTTCACAATTTGACATGTCACATCAATAAAAGCACAAGTGCAAATCATAAATCTAAAGTGGGTTGAATTCCATTTACGTGCTCCAGTAAGCCACCATCTTGGCTTACTGGGAGACTTGAATAATACAGAGTCATCATTAATCTTATTAGTAACACCTTCTCCTACAATGACATGTCACAATGGTTTCTCAGAGAGTCTGAAGAAAAATGCATCAAATATTCTATTATGTTGTCGTTTCTACACAACAGAAACTTTGGAAAGCTTTAAACTAATGTTATTTAGCTACGGATGAATTATTGATCAGGCCTATGGAGCCCAAAAAGAAACAGGTCCTCAGTGTCTTTGATTGAAAGTGACTGCAACGTTTCTATTTGGATTCTTATTTTCTATTTATGTACATATTATCCACCTCGCTAGTGCACCTTGCAGAACCGCCTTCAAATCCAACAAGGTGCTGCAAACATTCCTCAGTGATTTTGGCCCATATTTAGGTGATAGCATCACACAGTTGCTGCAGATTTGTGTTCAGCACCTTCGTGATGGGAATGTCCCGATTTCATCACATCCCAAAGGCGCTCTGCTGGATTGAGATCCGGTGACTGCGGAGGCCACCGGATGCACTGATCTCATCATCGTGTTCAAGAAGCCAGTGTGAGATGATAGGAGATTTGTGAAATGGCGTGTTATTTAGCTGAAAACAGTCATTGGAAATGTACTCAGGTAGGCTGCAGTGTTTAAACGATGCTCGATTAAGGGGCTCAAAGTGTGCCAAGAAATTATCCCCCACACCATTACGCCAACAGGATCAGCTTGGACTGTTAACAAGGCAGGACGGATCCATGCTTTTAAGTTGTTTACACCCTGCCATCTGAATGTCGCAGCAGAAAAAGAGACTCAATGATTTTCCAATCTCCTATAGTCTAATTTTGCTGAGCCTGTTCCCACTGTAGCCTCAGTGTCCTGCTCTTAGCTAACAGGAATGTTACCCAGTGTGGCATTCTGCTGCTATAAATCATCTGCTTCAAGGTTGTGCATTCAGAGATGCCTGTCTGCATTCCTTGGCTGTAACAAGTGGTTATTTGAGTTACTGCTTTTCAGCTGCTTTTCTATCAGCACAGACTATTCCGGTCATTCTTCTCGGACCTCTGCTATCAACGCTGGCTGGAGTTTTTCCCTATTTTTGAACTATTGTGTGGAAACCATAGAGATGGTTGTGGGTGAAAATTCTAAGAGATCAGTATTTTGAGAAACACTCAGACCAACTCATCTGGCACCAACGACCACTAAAATCTCCTTCATGCTTAAATGCATTCAGCTTCTGCCACGTGATTGGCTAATCAGATATTTGCTTTAACGAGCAGTTGAACAGGTGAGACCAAGTGTAAGTAATGAAGTGGCCGGTTAGTGTGTGTGCACATATATATACACACATATTATATGCTATTTTAAACTAAGCTATATTTCAGGAGATTCTGATTGTAGGCACAAGGAGAGATTTGTTTTGAACACTTGGGGTGGACATTAAGAAGAGGTGACTGGACATCCTAACCAAGGTCATTCTGAGCATCAAACATTTATAATTTGCATTATGGTGAACTTCTTTGCATCACTTTGGTCCATTTTCTGCATTAATTTATGCTAGAAACATCTTTTTATGTAAATAAAAACACAAAATGCATGCACCCTGTGGAAATTCAAACATAGAAAGGTATATAATGCTGTAAGTCTCTCACGCATTCTGTATTACTTTCAAATATGAACCTTCTGTAGATCAGCTTTTCTCTTTCAGTAATATCTTTGATGAGGAAACACACATATAGGTTTATGATTTACCCTTGTACCCTGTTTAAATGTGCATGCCACAGCTTTTCACGTCATTTATAAATTAAAATATTTGAATTAATTTGCAAACCACATGTGTGGCTGAAGGTTTCTACTCTACTCTCTCTTTGCACAGTCAGGACATGCAAACATACTAAAGAAAGAAAATCCACCTCTGTTGGAGACATTGTTAACGTTTTATAGTTTCTTGCTTCATTCATGTCTTTATATTAGGGGAAAAAATGCATGTATTCTAATTGTTGAGGCAGATATATCCCCTGAATTCTCCCTGAAATCTACACCTACAATTGCAGGACACTTTTGAGTTTCCTGCTTGTGAATGGTCTAAATCAGGGGTGCCCAATCCTGGTCCTTGAGAGCCCCTATCCAGCATGTTTCAGATGTTTCCCTCTTCCAACACACCTGATTCAAATGATCAGCTCATCATCAAGCTCTGCAGAAGCCTGATAACGATCCTGATCATGTGAATCAGGTGTTTTGGAAGAGGGAACCATCTGAAACATGCTGGATAGGGGCTCTCGAGGACCAGGATTGGGCACCCCTGGTCTAAATCTACTTTTCCAGCCACTAGATGTCAGTAGACCTTCGTCTAACTCTGAGGCAGCTGTGCCTCTGAGTGGGTAGTGAATTATCTGGGTCTGCATGTCGATTTATACAAATCACCAGCAGGAACCTGAATATCTGCACATCCAATAATCACCCACTCTGTTTAGTTACCAGCTCTCACTCTGGAGAGCTGCAAAGTAACTTCAACAGGAAGGATTTACTGGAGGCCACAAACCACGGGACTAACTCTCAGACCTATGATGTCATGAGATGTAAAAGCTGGAGTCTTCCCATAAAAAATGCATGTCTACCTCAATTTTGTGGCCTCACATAAATGTTTGCTGGAGGTGCATAAGGAAATCAGCTTCCTTTTTAAACACGTTTATTAGTTCTGAGCCAAAATATGCTTCCTCATATCCAGAAAATCCCTGGATCCTCTCACGCTTAGGTTGCCTTAGCATCATTCTCCATTTTCTGTGGATATTAAATTTGCACTCTCCCAGGATTTACAGCTTCACCTCTTCTCTCCTAGTTTGTTTGGATTAGACCAAATCAGAAATTGTGTTGCAGTTCTTCATAGACTCTGTCTCATTTCCCATTAGCAACTGACAATAGCATTTAAGCAGGCTATTTGTAATCAGTCACACGATTGCTCAGGTCAGCTGTTCATTGGTCAAAACATTATTAATCTTGAGCTGTCGAAAATTATGGATTTCCCGATAGGGTAAAAATAACAACCTCTGGGATACGTCTATTGCGTCTCAGGAAAAGGTTACTGCTATCAGGAGATGTTGCAGGTCACCAAATCTGTTATTGTTCAAAGTTTTTGTAATAAACACATCCACAGACCATTTGTAGCCACCAATAAAAACTGCTTTTACCCCCCAGAGCACTATAAAAACAAGCAAAGACACACAAATAGTTAATATTTTGATTGGATTCTAACCTTAAATCGCCCTCTCCAGGATTCATTTGGAAGTGGCGTGAAATCACCTGTGTCAGACTGGCCGGGGGGGGAGCCGCTGTTTCATGCAGATCTGATTTGATTGGCGTGTTCTCCCCTCTCCCGACAGGAGCCAAAACCAAAAAGGCTAAAACCGTCCAGGATTTGATTCAGCTGCACCAAATAAGGTGTAAAAAAGCAGCCCAAGTGGTACCAGGGCTTGTGAATGGAGCTCGCCTTTTCAGGGCTTTGGGAGAAGCTGTTCGTGTTTAAACAAAGACCCACTGATTTGCCTTCCCAGACTGGATAAGAGCATATTTATGAATCCAGTGCCAATATAATGGCTTTCAAATGATGGATGAATGGTTGCAGATATTAGGGCCTGCACGGAACTATTATTCCTGAAACCTTGAGCAAAGTTTATTCAGGTGTCTTGTGCAAGCCTCCTGTGGAAATGATGCGTGCGTCGAACAGATAGACGCCTGCGCACCGTGCATGTCTGTATTCTGTGTGCTGGTTTTCTACAATATGCGTGTCGTGCCATCGCATGCTTCACGGTAAGCGACGCCTTGTCACAGCTTTTAATGATGGCATCCGTATGATGGGACGCTCCCCTCCCGGTGATGTCCCTTTTTACACCGCGGGTGATATGAGCTCGGCTGTCGACGTGAATCATCCCTCTCACTGGCCCATTGCTTCCAGATAGTTATGGGTCTATATGGCCTCGCGCGTGCTGAGGCTGTAGGAGAGTTGTTAACAGCCCTGCAAAACATGGGCGCAGACATGGGAGGGGCCTTGAGACGTGATAATTCAGCAAAGACAGCCGAAATAAAATGCACATTTTGCATAGGTGCGTCTACGTGATCAGAAATGCGTGCGGGAAACTGCAGAACCGCTGCGGAAGATTCATAGTGGTGAAGACTAAGCCGCAGTGCCTCCGTGTCAGACTTGTGCACATTGTAAATTGCTCTTACCGGAATCTGTTATTCAGACAGCAAAGACAACTATGTCCTTGTCCTCACTGCTGTTAAGTATAATAGGCCGGTGGGGGAAAGAATAGCAGAATAAATGCATTCGTGTAAGACAACACACACTGACCACAGAGTGTTTCTTTATTCATCAGTCCTGGTAATATGGTCATAAAGGCGCCGCGGCAGACACGCAGCCATCTGCTTTATGAAAAAAAAAAGAAAAAAAGAAAGGAAAAGAAAAATAACCTTTTTAAATACTTTCTTTCTTTCTGCTTTGACGCTCCATTCCCTTTGCTAATGAAAGTCGCATTAGTCAGACACGGAATGAATCATTGACTTTTCTTCAACTTGCCAAACTCTTCGCACAGTGTCACACTTTCAGAAATGTCTTACATGCCCGGCTGTTATTGTGCTCTGCCTGTAGCTCAAGGTTAGTCACACTGAATAGCTGGAGTGCTGACGTTTGCTTGTTGACCCTTTCCTGCCCCCTGGATATAACACAATCATGAGAGTTATGTCCAAAGCATAATTCTGCCTTAGATATGGAGAGGAATTAAAAGAAAGACTCAAAACTCGTGTGCTGGAGGGAGCCAGACGGTCCGATTCATGTTTGCAATAAGCTTCATCCTGCATGACTGCAATACACCGTTCAATTCAAGATCACTGTTGCTGCACCACTTCTTTCACAACACATAATGCAGTTTACTGGAGCACCGCGTCTCTAATTTTAGATAGAAAGTGCAGCAGTCCTCTGATTTCTAGCTGGTGTTGTTGCTGGTTGAAATGACAAACCTATCACTGGCTTTCTTTGTTAAATAGGGTGACATGAGCTCCATAAATTGGTTAATAACTCCATTTAAAGCTGACTTTTCCATGTTTCCAGCAGACTCTTTTTAAAACCATGAATCTTGTAAAAGGGGTTTTAATACGCACTTGACGGCTATAAACATGATATTGTGCTAAAAGACTGACATTAAAGTCCCCAGGAAAAAAAGCTGAGTCTTCACCAGATGATGATGTGGAAGTAAGCCTCCATCGTGCTCCTTTGCAGACAGTAGTTGTAAAGACAGTAGTTAGCTGTCGACAGTTGTTGTTGTTGTACTACTTTTCTAGTCCACTTACGGTTTGGATAAATGCAGCCTTTGTAGCAGTGCATGACCACAATCATCAGCCTACCTGGATGTCAGCAGAGAGATCCACGCAGACTCTGGTGGACTTGGAGATGACAAAAAGTGTAGCTCAGACCTTACATCTTGTACTTCATCCTTCAGCTGCTTTATCCTGTGGTGGGTCGCCTCTCCGTTTTTTTAAATTTTGTTTTACTGATTGATTTTTAACAACTTTTTTAGTGTCTCCATGTTTCGCACATAATTTGGAGGCTGCCTTCGGTCACCTCAGGTTGTTTTAAACGTGCTATATAAATAAATTTGATTTGATCCCAGCTGACACCGGGCGAGAGGCTGAGTACACGCTGGACATGTCGCCAGTCAGACTGACAACCAGACACGCTGACACTCGCACCTACGGCCAATTTAGAGTCACTAATTAACCTGCCATGCATGTCTTTAGACAGTGGGAGGAAATCCTTGCAGGCATAACATGCAAAATCCAAACAGAAAACCTTGGTATAAGACTATAACAAGTTTAAGTTAACCAGCAGCCAAAATATTTTTGGATACTGGTCAGCTAATGAAGAACCTTTAATAGTGGGTGTTGAATAAAACAAAATAAAATAAAAGGAAAGGAAAAAAAAAGTATACAGAATTTTCTCAGTGACATGAGGTCAAAGGAGATTTCTAACCAGTCGTTGCCCCTTTAGAAACTCCAATGCAACCCATTGGAGAGCAGCTACAAGTCAGCTAGTTGCCACAAGGTGAAGAACCTACATATGATATGTTTCTTTATATTTCTGCAGAGGATTGTGGTTCAGAATGACCTCCACTGGACTACATACTGCAAAGCGTGACCCTATGTAGAAGGACATCCTGGTATTCATACTGCATTTGACATATTACATGTTAGGAAATGCTTTTTCTCACAAACTACATAGTACAGTAAAATTGGAAGGCACATATGCACTTATTAGGATTGTATATTCACACTGAAATTAAAAAACACAAACTCAAAATAAGAAAAAACTATTTGAAACTGTATTACAAAAATGTCAACAGGTCTAGTAGGCACACTATGACTCATAATAATGTTTCAACATACAATTAGTTTAACATGTTAAAATGTACTTAATTATATCATGAAGCCTTTTTCTCTGGATTATTGAAGGAGGGCAGCACCCTGCTTTGTCAGTGATGCTAATATAACACATTTTGGCCGTTTAGTCAATATACTTGTGTGTCTCTTCAAACTGCATGTTTCTGCTTCTACTGTTTAGACTCCCTCCAGTGAACGTTTTTGCAACGTAACCACGTCCATATGGTGTTTTTATCTGTTACGCATAGACACATTACGAGCGAAATAAGCAGTCTGCACCATCACTGAGTATTTTCAACTTGAAAACTTGGAAATATGTAACTTTGATGTACAGAGATGAGTTTTTAGAATCGATAACCGGACAGGGACTAGGCTTTGGATGAGGTTGACCTGATGTGTAACACTAATGTTCTGCTTGTGTAGTGATGGGTAGCTGGTTACTGCGTTCAGACAGCTAACAGTTTGTGCTGCAGCTGCCACCTGGCACCTTCCATGTTCTACTATTTTGAATGGGTGGCTCCCGGCTTCCTGCGATGCCCACCAGCCTGTGCACCGCAGGTATCCACCTCAGCTCATCAAACAGCTAAACCGACTGGATAGCAGTGGGGCGCCGAGGGAGAGCATCACGTGACTCGGATGTCTGCTTCAAATACGTGTCCATAAACCTGCCTAGAAGTTCATAGAAAAAAAGATGCTCTATATACTCAAGAGCTCAAGAGTTTTATTCACTATTAGAGTTCTTCATAGATAGATAGTAGTACAGCCAATGGTACATCTTAAGAGTAAATTTGGGGTATGCTGTTTTTTGAAATATAAGCAAACGTTGTTTAAAAATAGGGCTCAAATTGTAGCCCAGAGCTGAAGTAATGAATCAGTGTCAAAATTACACCATCCAGCCACAACACAATTGGATGTTCCTGCAAGACAATTACCCCAAACACACATCAAAAGTGGTGAAGAAATGTCTGAATCGGGCTGAAAATAAGGCTTTAGACTGGCCTTCCCAAAGTCCTGACTTAAACCCCATCAGAAACCTGTGGACTGCGCTGGAGAAACAAGTTTGTGTCAGAAATCCAACAAATTTAGTTGAACTGCACCAATTTTGTGAAGAGGAGTGGTCAA
Source organism: Stegastes partitus (assembly GCF_000690725.1). Taxonomy (NCBI): domain Eukaryota; kingdom Metazoa; phylum Chordata; class Actinopteri; family Pomacentridae; genus Stegastes; species Stegastes partitus. Next base: position 462,639 of record NW_007578075.1, read on the forward strand.
AGATACAACCAGAAGCTTGTTGATGGCTACCAAAGGAGTCTAGTTGAGATGAAAATTTAATCAAACATTAGCATTGCTGTATTTATATTTTTGACTCAGCAGATTTCAGAAGTCTGAAATTAAATCTATGTAAGAAACAAAATACATAAAGACACATGGGTTTCAATGACTCCATTACAGGCAATTCTGAGTTATAGAAGTAACTGAAAATTCAAGACTGCCATGATATGCATGGTCTTTACAAGAGTTTATAGATGTTACGTCATGACAGTAAATGAGGATGCAGTTCAGCTGGGTTAGAGTGTTATGAAGAGAGGGTTGGCCATGGCAATGAACATGGGACCTCTGAAGATGTCCTGATGGACGTTGGCAGCCGATCCTTTTGGCCTTTGTGCATGTTCTGGAGCATGTTAATGATGTTCAGCTAGATTGCAGTCGGAGGAGTTTGGAGGCCATGTCAACGCCTCAGGCTCTTTGTCGGGTTACTTGAGCTGTTCCTGAACTCTTTCTGTTTTTATGGTTGCCCACCAATTGCAAGGTTCATGGCTCAATCGTCGGCTCCTCTGCGTGCCGAGATGTCCTTGGGACGAGATGCTGAACCCGGGGTTGCCTCCCGATAGCATGACAGCTCTGCCACCATTCGTGTATGAGTGGGTGAATAATTGAATGAATGAGAAACACTGTGAAGGGCTTTGAGTATCACCAAGGTAGAGAAAGTGTAAACCATTTACTGTTTACTGCTGATGTCAGGGAACATAATTGCTATGGGAGGTGTGCGTGTTCTGGAACAATGTTGTGGTGGGTGGTACGTGTCAAAGTAACATCCACATGACTGTCAACAGAATGCCAGCAGGACAAGCGCTGTAACGAGATGATGAGTGTTGTTCACTTTACCTGTCTGTGGTTTTAATGTTGTGGCAAGTAGGTGGATGTTTCCTCTTTACATCAGTTCCTTGAAAAATAAAAAAAATAAAATAAAAAAAAAAGCTTATTTATTATATGATTTTGACAGCACAATTATCAACATGTAGATTAATTAAATCCTGACAGGCCTGCTGTGCTGAGTTACGGTTGCCCAATCACTGTTTATAGGAGGGTTTTTGATAACGGTCAATTAAAACATTTCAGTACGGCGGTTACTAAAGCGAGGAGTCATTTGTAAACTAAAGGTGCCTTTAAAACAGCTTACATCAGAGCAGAACGGGACAAGCAGCAGGAGGCTTCAAGGTAAGCACAGGCAGGCCCCACTTTGTGCATTACAGCAACACAAAGGGAAATGAGGTGGCGTCTCCTCAGCAAGAGAGAGGGAGAGAATATTAAATACTATTTCACGGGATATTTGGGCACCAGCTGTGCTGATAAAAGGCTTTCATTGCTTACTCTGCTTTTGGGTGGATTTTCCAAGCAATGTAGCCATAACAGAATGCAAAGCTCGAAAGAGTATCAGGGGTTTATACGCCTTTTTACAGTTTGGTGGCATGTGCGCCGCGGCAGATGCATTTGAATTGTTAATAGAGCACAAACTGTGATGTAGACAAACAAATAACCTACCATGATGCATGTGTGTTTGTTGTTTTACAGCCTGTTTAGGAGCATGAAGAAAGTTCTCCAAATGTGGGAACAAGTATTATTCATCAACACCGACTTTAATGGAGGGAGGGTAAAAAAAACACATCCTCTGTGTATCCTAATCGCTGCCTCTTACTCTCCGAGGTATTTATCAGCTCTTATCAATCTTATAAACCTGCCTATCACAGAAATTCATTTTCCCATGTTTGCATTCTGATTCCAGACATCAAAACATCCAGTTAACTCAGGGCCTCGCTGTTTGTTTGGGCATATTAATGCAGCTCATTACAACTGAATCAACAGAGCAAAAGGGCAAGGATATAATAATATTCACAACAAGTTGAAGTCAGCTATGTAGCCGTCTGTGAGAGAAAAAACTTATTTGTGACTTAAGGCTCTTATTACCACGCAATTTGAATCTGAATCATCTTTATGCACTTGAAATATAACACCTTGACTCAAAATACCTCTTCGAGGGCAAACTCAAACACTTTTCATCTGTGCCTCTGGTGCTGAATGAGTTATTGAGATATTCACTGTGTTCCAGACAGACATTTATTGATAAATGCGAAAGGTGTAATATTTTAAAGAGACCCCGAATGCTGGCTGGAATCATTTGCAGGTTTAGAAAATATGCAGACGCCATAAATAAAGAAAGAAAAAAAAACTGGAACGGATGAGCGTGAGGCTGAATATAAATCTATTCTCTCTCCCTATAGTTATATATGTAGATGGCAGCGCTCCTGTGCACTCTGCTGCCCCCATTACAGTTACTAAAACAAAGCAATTAGTCACGAAAATCAGTTTAATTGATTAGGATATGCTTAAACTGTGTGCAAGAGTGCTTCAGTGATTATGGAAATGCAGTGTACAGAATCTAAGGAAGGAAAATTACATCAAAACTTTGGCTCTAATAGACTGAGGCACCTGCAGGGGAGTTTGAATTTATGAACAAATACATTGGTGGCATTTGGACCACCTGGGTAGTTTGAGTCCAGATGTACTCTGGAATCACTTCACAGGCTTGACCTTCTGATTTATTTACCTCATGCGTCGGTGTCAGGAGAGGCATTAAAGCTCGCCACGGTGAAATTCATGATATAAGAGGATGAAGCCGTAACAGGGCAGGAACTGAAAGCGACGCTGCTGACGTCCGGCCTAAAGTGAATTACATCAGCCTCATAAAGCTCCCGGCGCTCGACTTCTGAGGGTAAATCCCATTTATTTGCATTACCATGTTGTCGTTGTTTTTTTTTTTTTTGCTAATGCTGTTATCTTCCTACACATTTCTGATTTGGGTCCATTTGTGTTAAAGCGTGACAGTCCACAGCTGTTACGACGAGGATGATCGCCAACAATGACAGATAGGACAGAATGGATGGCGTCCAGCTCATTCTTTTCAGCCTGATGTATTTTTAGGTCAATCACAGAAATCAGACATGTCAGTTATAACGGGATTGTGAGGCTTCCATTCTGAAAGATCACCATATGCTGAATTTCAAAATATGCTCTCAAAATGAATTGTGCTTGGTCAACAGATCAACCGCTTTCATTTACTTCAGGAGCAGGAAGTGGTGACAAGTCACACAGGTGGAGCGACGGCCGCCACTGAGGGTTTGACCTGCTGCTGCCACGATGATTGTACCGAGTCTCCCAGCACAGAGTGAAGCTGGTACCATGAAATGAACTTGGCAATAGCGGCCGCATGTGGTAATTGCAACTTATGGCACGCCGTCAAACAGCTTTTCTCTCATTGGAAATCAATGACTGGAAGAGCAGCAGCTTTAAAAGAGTAAATAACTCCATGTGTCACAAATCCCAGAGTCTTTACTACTGTCTCAATTTGATCCATTCCATTCAAAAAACATTTGGAAAGTCAAGAAGAGATGTATCTTTAAATTAGTTAGAACATTATGGTGCATGGGGAGCCAAAAGAAGCCTTGGATGCACAAGACCTCAACTGGATTCACTTTGTGGGCACTAAAACTGGAGGCAAAGCCTGCAGCAGGGATGTGACTGGATGTTAAAGCAGAGAACGGACCAGTGTTGGGGGTTTGGACCTCCAGGGCAAGAACTGACATCTAAGTTGGGGTACTTCTGTCTTCAGAATTTTGGATCCAACCCCAAACAGACCCATGGAAATCTAACCAGACTGGACCCAAGCTGAAGACAATTAACCCCAAATTAAGGTTGGTTTCCATAATTATTAACACCGTATAAGTGATATAATACTCATGCTAGTTAGGTTAGGTATACTACGGTGGTAGTTTCTAGCTACATTACATGAGTTAGGTTCATCTACTGTTGTGAAAATTTGCTATAATTGTTGAACTTAGAAAATATAAAAAAAACCTGGCTCTGTCATTGGCAGATTTAATATTGTATCCAGGTATGGAGAATAATAGAGTTCATCCAGATTCTCAAAGGAGAAGCACAAATGTATTAGCTTTTATAGTGAACCCTGTGACCAGCCTGACTGAACCCAACCTTCCAAAGATAAGAAGCCTTTTCGGGCTAACCTACAACAAGGTGAACGGCGAGCAATGAAAACGTGTGACGGCCAGTGCATTGCCTTTGCTTCCTACCCCAAACTGCTTTGTCGTTGGACACGGCAGGGGAAGTTATCGAGACAGATTTGAAAAACCTAACCCTAACCTAACCCTTAAGGCTACTTGAAAGTCAGTGACATGAAATAGCTTCCCAACAACAAAGATACTGAACATAAAATGGACAAATAGATAATAAATAATAACATAAGTGGTCAAAATTCAACTTATTTTCACACAACTCTGTAGGGTCTCAGCCTTAATGCGTCTTATAATAAGGTGTGATGTTATTTTGTGTAGTTTTTATGGGGTTTGATCCCCAATATGTAGATAACTGAGGTGTAGTTGCACATTCGACAACACTGCAGAGTCTTGGCTGCCATGTTCTATCTTGTTGGGTTACTTTTGTAGTTTTCTTAAGCCATCTAATTTGACATTTATTTTACTGCAAAGCACTTTGTAACTTTCTTTTTTCTAAAGGTGCCATACTAATTAAAGTCATTCTTCTTCTCATCAATCCACAATGCAGAAACAGATTGTAACAAACAGTGACGACAATAATAATCTGATCAACCGACAAGCAGCCATGATACAAAAGAGCCACAACATAATGGACATAGTGCTCTAAAGGGGACCATGTAGGGCATGAACAAGCAATAAAAGCCATTATAAAGAACGAAATTGATTCTGCAGTGTCCGGGTCCATTCAGATCCGCTTGGGTGGCTCAACAGTAAAACTACACCTTAGTGGACCCGCCAAAACCCCTAAACTGACTAACTGCCAAACTCTGTAATAATCATAGCGGCTGTAGCTTCGTCTTCTCCCTCCACTAACCTCACCTGAGCAGGACGACTACCTCGCCGCAGAGCTCAGCTATTTTTGTATCTGTGTTATAGCCGTCCTGCTTCTCTCTCTACACCGAGTTTGCCTTTAATAATGACCATCAATAATAGAATGTTTGATTTAATTTCCTTTGGAATTCAATTTACATTTAGTTTAGTTTACCTTCACTCAGAGCAATGAAAAGAGAGGGAGAGTGTTGAAAAATTACTGCCCTTCACTTAATGTTCTGTTAACTTATTGACTTAATTTAATTACAGCCTACACTGGGTGTCTCCCATTATTATACAGTACACATCATGCCTCCATGTTCTACTTTAATAGAATGCAACTTCTAAAACTGATGTCAAAATGTATTTTTTTCTTCCACCTCTGTGACTTATGGCTGTATTCTTCACATTAAAACTACTGTCAGCCTCCCCAGCCAATGGGGAACGTTCATACAACCTCAAGCTCTGATACCGTTTTTGAGTTTTAATGTAATGTTCAAAGAATGTTTTAAGGATATATTCTCATTTCAGATGTTTCCTATAAACCGAAAAGTGAACTAAGACATAACAGTAAAAGGATGTTTGGAAGATGTTCTCAGGGTCACAGATTGTGTCGCGTTCTCAAAGCAACATTCAGAAAACATTTGTTTTTAAGATGTTTTCGAGGCTTCAGATGATTTTTAAGAAACACTTCTGTATTGTGATATAATAACAAAGGTGGAGCATATTAACTGTAATATTCTGTTGACGTTTTGGGGATGTTCTTGAGAAAAAAACAAGAAGCTTCCCATACAAAATGTTCCCACAATGTTACATGATCGCAAAGTAAGGATGCATTTATTTTAAGAACGTTAAGGTTAAACAACCACCAGACGTATTTGTGTCTTTAGAGACGGTTTGGGAACTAAACAGGGGCGGTGTGCTTGGTCTGCAGCAGTATTTAGGTGGGTGGTAAATGTCAAAGGAACATCCACATTAACGCCAGCGGAACAGTGCGTTGTGATGATTCATGTGTGAGTCCTGTCTGTCCTCTTCACAATTTGTATCGATGGCATCACAACCACTATAACACACTGTTCTACCCATCTGTATGTGGATAATACAGTTCTGCACTGCTCTTCTGATACCGAGCAGTCTGTCATTCAGATCCTGCAACAAGCGTTTGAAAATCAAAAATGCACATTTTAAGCCAAAATTTGTCCTCAGAGCAAACAAGACCAAATAGATGCTTTTCTTAAGAGCCAGAGAACGATAGTTTGCACGTCACTGCTCTGGTTTGGCAGAGCGTCGAGATGGTGTCTGAGAACAAATATCTAAGCAAAAACTCACATTTGATTTTCATATTGACACTAGTTTACAAGCGATGATGTAAAATTCAATATTTCTACAGAAACAGAGCCACTTCTCCTAAATTCAGCAAAAAGTGAGCAATTAAAAGCATCATTTTTTCTGTCTTAGATTCTGGAGATGTCTCCAGAAAAGCCTCTATTCCAACACTAAAAACCCTTGATTCAGTTTAGCTCTCAGCCCTACAATTCATTACCTGTTCTACCTACGCGTGCTTACACCAAAATTTTTAGTCCTTGATCACAGATTTTAACTGTTGTTTGTTTTCTCGTTGACTGTTTCTGAATGGGGCTGCAAGGTGGATCAGTAGTTAGCACTGTTGCCTCGCAGCAAGAAGGTCGCCGGTTTGCATCCCAGTGAGGACACCCGAGATCTTTCTGCGTGGAGTTTGCATGTTCTCCCCGTGCAGCGTGGGTTCTCTCTGGGTTCTCCGGCTTCCTTCCATACGATCCAAAAACATGATGAGGTTAATTGGTGATTCTAAATTGTCTGTGGGTTGGTTGTCTGTCTCTAAGTGTAGCCCTGTGATAGACTGGTGACCTGTCCAGGGTGTCTCCTGCCTTCACCCTGAGTCAGCTGGGATAGACTCCAGCCCCCCGTGACCCCAGTGAGGATTAAGCGGTGTATAGATAATGGATGGATGGATGTCCTCAATGATTCCTAGATGTTTAAATTTAAGTTGAATGAATGACAGCCACATCCTGTCAGTTTTAATGTTGTGGGTCATTGTTGTATGACGTCAATACAACTTGTCAACATGTCTTTTCACTGTTCACTATTTTCACTACTTTTGATTGGAACTCGTCAAAAATGACCTTCACACCTAAACTCTGGAGGCTCCAGTGAGGGTTGTGCTGTGCTTCAGGTGTCAGGCTACATGGGTGCCAAAATGAAAAAGCAAGAGGTTCTGCTACCGTCATGCACAGGTGAGTTAAGCAGCATGGCACCGGCCTTAGCCCTTCTGGATTTAAGATACAGCATAAGGTGCTGTGGCAGAACTCAGACCGGTGGAAACATGTCGTGAGGCCAAAGTGGCGACTGTGTGCAGCTGTCTTCATTAAAAACAAACGTGTATCTGTTCTGTTGGGCATGCAAACACAATGACACACCATGAAAACACCTATGTGATATCACTACAAATGTGTCTGCATGAAAGCAGTGCTTCCTAAAGATTTCTCATTTGCAATTTGAAGTGTGATTTAAACCACAGATGAGCAATCCTCAGGCATTAGCCTTAATCCTTACACGACTGAGGAAGATGTTCTACATGTAGAAAACCACACTCTTGGTGCCATCCATTTTTATTATCATTTTTCTTTTGTGTTTGCCAAAAATATCAAGTGGTGGCCCGTTGTCTTACTTTATCATTTGAGCTAAAGCTTGCACAGGTAGCTTTTCCTTTGTGAACTGTTCCGTAGGTTTCCTTTTTTTTTTTTTTATCATTCATTAGATCATCCTTTCGAATCAGTTTTCCACGACGTCAATATTTGCATTTGGCATGAATGTGCTGCAGCTGCGTGCTCATGTATAAAACAGAGAAGAAGACAGACAGAAAGAGATTCACAAACCACTCACTCTTCTGGTTTCTGACATCTGCCGCTTCTGAGCTCTTCACAAATCACAACAGGCTGCTTCTTCTTCCTCAGACAGGTTTGAAGACGACTGCGCTGTCAGAACATCTATCAATAAAATACGTTACGCACATCCGCGCGCATTCGCCGAACACAACACACACGTATGCGCGCAGACACAAGGCGAGACAGACGGACAGACAGACACACGCACACCTCCGACATAAAGATGAATGGCACGCGTCAATGTTTCCATCCTGTTCGGGGCCCTACGGAGGGGCCTCTGCTGCAAAGAGGAGCCAAGTTCGCCTCTCGCTGCTCCGTCATGACCATAAAAATCACTTACAATAATTTATAGGATGTGACTGAAGCATGAGTTCGGTAACATGTTGGAAATTTGGCGCTGGGGAAACATGGGAAAAAGCAGAAGCGAAACTCAAAGCAGGTGAAAGAAGCTTTTCCTGTGGAAGCAGCAGTTTTACGACTCGGGCCCTGAAGTCGGCATCCGGGCGCTGCAGCGTCGTCTGCCGACATCCTTGAAAACTCGGAGAAGTGTGTCGGAACAGAAAGCAGAACACAACACAAACCCCCCAAAAATCTGAGGATTATTTTCATTTCAGCTCCGCGCAGACCTTATTACTCGCGAACGTGTTCCCTGTGAGTGGCAAATAAAAGGGTGAACCCAAAGAGATGGATGGGATAATGGTTTGAAGGCCGACACACTTTTTCGCTTTAGATGAACCGGTGCTCGGCGCCGAGTTCGGAGCTGATAATTCACCTGCCATATTTCTGCAACTATGCCAGGGATTTGTTTGCTGGAGCGCAGCCTCAGTCTCGCTGACATTTTGTCCCGAAATGAAAGAGAAAATGTTCTTTTAGCCATGCTGATTTGTTTGAATCTTGTGAACGAGCAAATAATTAGGCCTATTTATAATTGATGATGAGAATTATATATGAATATATATTCATTTCTGCACGAGTTTTCTAATTTATGTAAACAGCTTTTTATCTCTAATAATAAATTATACAAAAACTCATTATCATTCCTGTGATTGTCATAGCTAAAGGCACAATTCGTTTGACTGCGCTTCTATCTGGGAACAACAAAACACACAAGCCCCATGTGAACTCCGGTAACCTCGACATGCCGGAGGAACTTCCACCGAAGCCCACTGAGGTGTTTACCGCCCAAACTAGACTCGACCTCGACAAATCCCCTCGCAACAGAAAAAACAAGGGGTTACGGCAGGATACAAACAAAGACTGCAGAGTTCAAGGGCCTCAAATTGGGGCCAGAGAAACGTTTGTCACTGACCAACCACAGCGGCGCAGTTAGCCGTGTCATTTTGCTGTCCTGTCCCCTTGATAGATGGACGGCGGCGAACCTCGGAGGAAGCGCACGTGCACGCTCGCCAATCGCGGATGCCTCAGCACATGTGCGCATAAATGAATGTGTGGGCACGCCGCGTTCCTCTGGAGGCAGGATGCCGTTTCCACATCCTTCTCTGCCTATAATTAGCTGTCCTGATAAAACACCGGTTTGCTGGCGCTTGCAGGATCAAACAGTGATGAGCAGGCAGCTCTCTTCACAGCACAGTGCAGACGCCAGGTGGCTGTCCTTGAGTTGAGTGCAGGGCTATATGCAGTGCACATCTGGAGGGCAATTAATCAGAAAAAAGGCAATTGTGATATTATATCATGCAATCACAATTACCAGAGAGAGAGAGAGAGAGGCCTAGTGATTTGATGTCAGCTTTGATTTGCACTATTAAGATTTGTAATTGTTTAGGAGGTTTTGTCGTTGATTCCAATTTTACATTTTCGGTGTCTCAACTCATTAAGGAGCCCTCGACAGACAGAAATTCTATTACAGTGTCTGTTAGCGCGTCTCATTTTCCTGCATCCTTCTTCACACAAACAAACAGTATAATATATGCCTGCACACACAAATGCAAATCTCTGAATTACCAGCAGGTTAGAGGCTGTATGTAAATGATTACCATCCCTTGTTGCTATGAAGAGAGTAATCAATGTTGGGAAAAACAGTGTGGACCTTCAAACGTTAGGTACGGCGGTGCTGGTGGACCAGCTGGTAAATTCAGACTGAAATATGTCAGCGACTGATAAACGGCTTGCTATGAAATTTTGCACAGGCACTCGTGGTCCTAAGATGATAAATCCCACTGGATTTTGTGCTCCCCTGACTTTATAATTTGCCAAAAGCTGAATTTAGCACAGTCAGTAGCTGTGATTTCATATGATTTGCATGTGAATTTTAAGCAAACTTTATAAATGACGTAAAATAATGGTAAAATAAATAAATAAAAATGATCAAATGCAAATTAGTTTTCTTCCTAGAACTAATTTGCGTTGATAAACGAGGCTGCATTGTGTGGTCAGAAGGTGGCAGTACAGGTTAAGTAACACATGACGGTAATAAACTAAGTAGATGAAGCCAGAAATGAAACCAGCTGTTTGTTAACCGCTAAGAAAAATGTCAAGGAAGGACAAACAAACAAAACTTTGGCCATTTATGAGAGAAAAATGGCAAAAACTCTTCAACAATTGGTTTCAGTTTTCCGGAAAGTTATAATTATTCTTTCATGTCAGCTGGTAATGGTCATGTTTCCTGCTGTTCGGAGACAAACAAAAGAAGCAGAAACAGCAGCAGCTAATCAGGCATCTGAGCTGAATGTTTGCTACGTAAGAATGTTTTTTGAAACAGTTGAAAAACACTCCAAGAGTGAGCAAAACATTTTGCAGAATTACTGTTTCTCATGCAAAATTCATTCAAAAATGTGCATAAAACATAAAACACATCATACTCTCTGGTCAGTACTATTCTGTGTGACATACTTTGTTTAGTTTATGACTAAATACTTGTACAACTAAATTTAACTCCATCAGTCGAAGGTTTACTTCATGGCTAGCGCTAGCGTTAGCATGATACCATGCGACAAAGTGGCATATTAGCATTTTGAGCATGTTAGCGTGGTGATTAGTGACAATATCGCAGAACAGTTAGCATGACTGTTTTGTTTCAATGATGTAAAAATGGAATATTTGGGGTGAGATTTGCAGTTTGTGTTCAAAACTAAAGTTTCTGGTCATTGATTAAATCCCTAAAAACTCATCTGTGTGTGTCAAAGTTGCATTTTTATAAAATTTTTTTCCATTAAAATAATCTTTTCGTGCCTCAAAATGGCCTAAATGTGACTCTACTCTGTTGTCGATCTATGAAGTGTCCACATCTCTCCACCCACCTTGTTGCAACTCGAGCACACCAGCTCACCTACAGCTCAAACACTGTAAAACTAATTTATATGACACAGTAGCAAGTTGTGCTATTGGACTAATTTAGCTGTACATGTTTGGAAACCAATTATGGAGGAAGGATAATGATGCCAAAAGTCCCACAAGATTAGTTCTTTAGATTCGTAATTTATGAAACCCCGGAAGTCTGAATTCACAGTTTTCAGACTGTCATTGGTAAACTGACGTTTCATGGTGGAAATGTGTATCTGTGGTGTTGATTGCTCATTTTGTTAATGATATGTCTTCCAGCATATAGAAAACACCATATGGACATGCTAACAAGGAAAAAAACAAACAAAAAAACCCCCAACTTAAGCAGAGAATCCATCAAAAACATACTTAGGGTTGGGGAGTTTTGTACTTATTTTAGTAAGTAGAGGTTTCAGCCCATCTCCCCACCCCAATCGTTTTGTACAGTCCCTTAGTGGATCAATGACAATCTGCCATGTCTGCCTGACTGTCAGCCTGCAGCTCTCTCTGTGAATCCAAGCTGAGAATAGAGGAGCACATTTTGTGCAGAAAGGTAAAAGCGGTAGGAGGCAGCATGGATTGTCTGCCTTGATTACATTTTGTATTTAAATGTCAAGATATCCCCGTGTAAGGACTCAGGGTCACCATGCTCTGGGATATTTTAGTCTGACAGTTCACATAATGTAACTTGAGTTCAGAGAGATGGAGCCAGAGTTTTTACTGCGGATCTCTTTGAATTTATCATCAGGTGTGATTTAGCACAGATGGGATTTTAAACTGTCAAAATAAAAATCAAAAAACTGTTGTGAAGGCTGGTTTGTAAAATAACTTCCAAACCATATGGTGATGTCAAATGACTTTACGCCAGTTTTGCTTCCTTTTTACTCGAAGATAAATTTTGACTTTTACTTAAAACTGTCATCGCGGCAGCTCTGCAAGGACAATGAAGCTCATTTATAGCGTGCAGTGGCCGACTGCCTTCGGCTGAAAGCTGGTGTGCTAAATTGACACTTTTGGCTTTGTGTGGCGGAAGCTTTTGTGATAAAGCGAAACTCTCCGTGTAAACTGTCATTAAAGCAGCAGCACTTTGCTTACACTTTGAAATCCTGTCTACTGCACCAACACAAATAGTGAAAAAGAAGTTATAATTGGCCATCATGCAACGATAATTGGCGTCATGTCAGCCCTTCACAATGGGCTGTTTCTCCTCCTCGTTTATCCCCTTGATTCTGTCTTGCTCATGCAGCCTACAATCTTTTAACAAAAGCAAACAGACAGAAAAAGACAGCGCGAGATGCAGAGATAGTGACAGATGGAGGCAGACAGAGTCAAATGAGAAGGAGTCGCTAATCTGACATGATCAGACTGGCGGTGTGCTCGTGGACTTCAGGGTCAAAGAAAAGCCTCATGTGAGCTGGGTGAGCATGCGATGGGGGTTGGAGCTTCGCTGCAGGATGTGGGAGGGCAGGGGAGGTGAGAGGTGAGGAGGAGAATGGGGATTAGGGGCAGAAAGGGTAGAGGTGGTCGTAGAACAGAGGTGGAGAGCAAAGAGAGCAGCGAGTCCTGGTTGAAGTGGGCGGCGGGCGAACTGATCATGTGCTTGTTGCCTCTTTCATCACACGACCGGCACATGGAAGGATCGCTCACATTCTCCACTTTTACCACAACTGTTCACTTGCCTCATTGCTTAATTTATCGAACCGAATACATTTTTCATTCATAAAGCGATTCTGGGTTTAATCGACTTGGAGATCGACAGCTAAACACAAATTACTGGGAGCAGTTAAAGATTTATTTCCCTCGGTGGGCTTTGTAATGTTTGTCTCAGACTGTATTGACAGTCTTGATTTCATCTTGTAGATAAACAGAACTGCATCTTAAACAATAGATCACATTTGTATGTGAAAGGAGCCTTTGTGAGGAAGGCCTGCAATTTCCAGCTTCATAATAAGATAGCATAGAACTTTATGAAACTTGTAAGAAATGCTGCATTGTTCAAAACTAACATGAGCATGAACAAAGAGTACTAACTATACAGCATATTGGGAACATAAGCCAACAGCAGTGCCTAATAGAATACCAACAACTACAATACATTTAGCAAGTACGCTAAACTAGAATAAAAAAGTAAGAAGTAGTACTGACAAACATACTGAGGTAACAAACACACTAAGGAAATCTGTCTTTTTGCATAATTTTCAAGAAATCTTGATCCAAAAATCCGGATTGGGGCCAATCACAGCAGTTTTAAGTTGATTGTTTTTACAGAAAGCTAATGTCCAATGACACATAAGCACAAGAAATTAGCGACAACAACAGCTGCTCAACATGTCACAGGAACCTAAGAACATGTTCAAAATATATTCCCACTAAATTCAATGTTTGTGCACTGGCCGAAGGTCATTAAGCCTCCTAGAAGACTTTGTCTTATTAGCTAAACCCCTGCAGTGCTCTGTTTGCTAATATGGAAGTGGCCACCTTTTCTAGTCAGGTGGTGCTGCAGCTAATCTGCAATGCTTGAAAGTTTAAATTTTCAAGAAAATGGTATTGATGTTGGACTACCATTCATCTGCTGTAGATAATGCTATGTGGAGAATTCATTTGTAACGTTGTCCAGTACTGTTATAGGTGGTCGAACACTCTCTGATGCACCATCTGGTGTTTACCATGTTTCACTAAGGGGGATATGATGTAACTGACAGGTGAGCAATATTGTTGGGAACATTCAGGATAAAGCAAGTAAACAAGTCAACCAAACATATACCATTGGTCTATAGGTGTTTCATTTGAAAGACGAAATGGTCAATATTATAACTTTAATTATCCACCGAGTTCGAGGCAGTTTGTTTTTTTTGCTCTTGTCACATTTTTATTTGTCTAAAAAACGCCATTTATGCAGAATTAGAAACCCATAATGCCATGCATCATAACAAAAAATACAAAGTTGAGTTTTTTTTTGGTTTTTGTACATGATCAACATTTTTCCAAGTGAACACAGGCTGCAGTTAAGCCACGAAGTTTTGTCTTTTTCTCGTGAATAGTTTTTGAAGCTAAATCAGTCATGGCTGCACCAAGGAATAAAGTGGTTTGGCCAATCTTGACATGAGACATGTAGAAAAAGATAATTTTTACGAAATTTCCCAATTGTATGCATAGTTTTGGTTATTTCTCCTGATTAAATACCAAATCAACCATCCATCCATCCATTATCTATACACCATTTAATCCTCACTAGGGTCATGGGGGGCTGGAGTCTATCCCAGCTGACTCAGGGTGAAGGCAGGGGACACCCTGGACAGGTCACCAGTCTATCACAGGGCTACACTTAGAGACAGACAACCAAGCACACTCACATTCACACCTACAGACAATTTAGAATCACCAATTAACCTCAACATGTTTTTGGACTGTGTGGGAGGAAGCCGTAGAACCCGGAGAGAATCCACGCTGCACGGGGAGAACATGCAAACTCTACGCAGAAAGATCCTGGGTGTCTTTATTGGCACCAAACTGGCGACCTTCTTGCTGCGAGGCAACAGTGCTAACCACTGAGCCACCTTGCAGCCCCAAATCAACTTGATTAAACATAAATTTGAAAATCTGATGATCCTTTCTGTTTTTACAGTTTTTATCTCTAACATATAGAGTAATTTCAGTGCTTCTTTTTCTTTTTTTCTTCTTAAGATAACACGCCTTTCAAACCTGCTGGCGATTACATTTACTAGCCTGTATAGATGAGTGTTTCTGCATAACCCTATTTCTTATTAATAAGCAGCTGTTAAAGCTAAAGTCAAAAACAGCGCAGATACAAATGTCTCCTGCACACAGGGAGACATTAACTGAGAAAACAGGTTTACAGGTACTTAAACATTACATACAATAATAATACAGCATCCCAAGATTTCAATTAATAACAAAGTGTGCATATTAAAAACAAAATGGCATTAAATTAACGCGATTATCATAAAACAGAACCTGGAGCTTTAGGGGCTTTGGGTATTCAGAGCCTCAGGGCAGCTGCCTACTAATCTAATAAACTTATATTAAGTAGAGCTTTAGTGTGAGACCAGCAAGGCAAGCGCTTTATATTCTCTCTTGTTTTTTTTCTTGTAGCGTTCCCCAACTTTCTTCTGTGTTCACTTGTGTCTGTGTTCGACCAAATGCATGCAGCAATTCTGGTAAAAGGAAATACAATATCCCAATAATGCCGGAGTCCCCCGCTCGCATCCAGTAATCAGGAAAAGATTTGCAGGCCCAGAGAGAGCAGAAACAAAGGATCGAGTTTTCCTATTTGCTCTCAGTAGGAAATCTGTAATGTGAGGGCAAAGGGCTCAGTGGGCTCTTGTCTGATAAGTCAGGGCATTCTGTGTTAGTTGCATTGATGAAAGAAAATCCTTTAAAGGGTTTAAGTTTTCACGCTGCCGAAGTCAATACAGATTTTCTATTGGGTGCAGGGACAGTTGCAACCCTCTCTCTATTTTTCCATCTGTCTTTGTTTCTCTCCTGGTAATTCATCCTCCCTGTGAAATTCTTTCTCCTTCTGCCTCTGTATTCTCTTTCTATCTCTCACTGTATCCTTTGGGTTATTTCTATTACTCTCCCTTATTTTCACATATTGCACCGTTGCTGAGGGGCATCAATACAAGTCCAGAGTGGACAATTTATTACGACGGGAAGGGAATGAAAATACCAGACTGACAATCAATTCTGCTCCAGGCTGTGTCCTGAATCAAAATTTATCTCCATTGTTGATTTCATCTCGAATTTTGCAGGTACGTCTGCACTTGTCTCAATCAATGTTCCGCAGTCCTTTCATCTCATCTTTTTTGTTCACCTCGTATCGCGGTCCAGCGTTTCAAATGTGACATTAGGGCTGAAGCAGGACTGCACATGGTGGAGAAGTGTGAGCCAGAGAGCGTTATTACTGTCAGAGCGGGGTTTGTTGCATAGGATTCATGATTCAAGGACAACATAAATATGGCATGGAACTGAGTTCAAGGTAGGTATAGTTCTGCTTTATGAAAGGCGCTGGAATTTCTGAAATGCTAGTCATATAACTTGTGGAAGTATGTGTAATTATGTGGTATGTACATTATATAAAGTAAATTCATGCTCTGGGTGAATGACATTCATCAACTTTTCAAAGTATTTTTCTTTCACAGATGTGGACATTAGCTGCTTTACCCTACGAGCTCTTCACTACCTTCACTCTAAAGCGTTTACCTTGGTCATTATAAAGGTAGTCACACAGTGATTATAAAAGTATTCACCTCCCTTGGAAGTCTTCCCTTTTATTTCTTTTCAACACTGAATCAAAGTTGATTTAACTTGTAGAACTACCAAAAGACTCGCTCATGTCAAAGTGAAAACAGATTTATACAAGTAGTGTCCATACGGTGAACATAATTGACTTTAGGGAGTGAATGCTGATGCAATCATCCATCCATCCATTATCTATACACCACTTAATCCTCACTAGGGTCGTGGGGGGCTGGAGTCTATCCCAGCTGTCTCAGGGTGAAGGCAGGAGACACCCTGGACAGGTCACCAGTCTATCACAGGGCTACACTTAGAGACAGACAACCAAGCACACTCACATTCACACCTACGGACAATTTAGAATCACCAATTAACCTCAACATGTTTTTGGACTGTGTGGGAGGAAGCCAGAGAACCCGAAGAGAACTGAAAACATCCACGCAGAAAGATCCCGGGTGTCCTCACTGGGACCCAAACTGGCGACCTTCTTGCTGCGAGGTGACGGTACTAACCACCGAGCCACCTTGCAGCCCATGCTATCACCCATTTTGCTAAATCTATTTTTAATTCATTGACATTACTTTATAGAAATCTGTTTTCACTTTGACATTAAAGAGTCTTTTTTGTGAATTCCTGTCAAAAAAGCCAAATTTAATTGACCATTACTCAGTGTTGAAAAGCAATAAAAGGGGAAAACTTCCAAAGGAGTGAATACTTCTTACAGGAACTGTACATGCTGTATTTAGACTTTTTTTTTCCCAGAACAGTCTAGGATATCCAGATCCTCCATCATTTGACATGATAATCCCTCCAGACTTTTCATATTAGCCTTTCTATCATTGTATTATGAATTTCTTCCAGGAAATGCTGGCAGCAGAGTTAATTGTTTAGGGGGAGATTTTTAGGAATCTGGTGATATCAGAACCACAATGGTGGGAAACCGTACGACTTGGAAATGAGGAAAAATATGCTCTTCGTGCCTAAAGCGCTCAATTTTTGACCACATCTTTTGAATCATTACAATCTGTTATTGTGTGTTTATATTTCATGGAAACGGAGATGTTAATGTCAGCCTTGTGTTGGAGACAATGCAGAAATGTGCGGTGATATCGAAATTACTCTTTGGTACCCAGACAAACCACAAGTAAAATCGGAAAGAGTAAGTTCTGTTGTTTTTTTTTAATATATGCGGTAGACCTACATTATGAAACAATACACTGAGAAGGATGAGTGTGAAAGTGAAAGTGGGGCAAGACAATATAAAAGATATTACATTGCAGAGATCTGATCTGCCTTCATAACGTTATCATTTCAGTTTGTACAAATACTTAACGAGCATAATTAGTAATCTCCTGTTGCACTCTGACATATTACTGCGTTGCACAGATATCAACAAATCCACATATTAATATAGTGACACGATCATGAGTAATTCAAACCAGAGTAATGGGAACAGAGGAGGACACAGCTGTGTGCTGGTTGTAGCCATTATGTTAAATGTAAATTCAAATATTTTTTTTCCTCGCTCACACTTCGTCACACAGACAAGGAACTGCAAATGTTGGCGTGGCCAGGTCCTGCATTTTAATTTGATTTGTACGACACCATGGTACAATAAATACTTAACTCAGTGTAGAAGAAGGGACGTGAATACGGACGCCAAGTGCATCCGTCGGGTTCAAAAGGTTTAAAAGAAGTTGTTGTCAGGAGGCATGTGGTGGACAAACATGCTGGCAAAAATATGTGCTGGAAAATACGAAGCAGTTTTTAAACAAACAACAAATCTCCAAAAGAAGGAAAAAGTCACAAAAAGTTGCAAGAGACAAAAACTTAGACAGATTGCATCCAACAGTTTGCAGTTGTGCTGCCACAATCCCCTCATGTCTCTCCCAGGACACTCACATATATAGCAGAGTGGGCTTACCTTTCCAGTTTAAACTGGCCAATCAGGACACATCTATTATCCAATCACTCAATTAACCAGCAAACCAGCAGCTCTGGAGGCGTTCCCCCTCTTTAACCTGCAGGACAGGTTGCAAGGAAGAAACTCTGACAGGTGATGACTTCTTTTAACTTAGTGTGGCTGCTTGCTTTAATCAGACAAGTAATTTTAAAAGTATAACTTCTTCTGTCGCCACTGGAGTTGTTAAACTAAGAAAAAATAAACAGAAAAAACTAAATAGTGTGTGTTTCATGTTCACCACTACCACCTGTTGACATACATATACCTTATAACTGTGTGAACTATCCCAGTAAACGATAGCTGGCATATCAGAATTCCTGGTACAACAGACATTACTCTCGATTACAGTTTTTGTGATTTTTAACTTTAACTGTCTGAACAGTTTTAACTATTTAACAAAGAGCAGAACAGAATTAACATAATTGGCTGTTTTATCCATTTTTAACCATTTAAGCTAAACTTAGAATAACTCAATAAAAGATGTTAGATCAGTTGTTCTAAATGTTTTAACCACTTTTAAGCAACAGCTGAATACAGGTCGTAAGCTAACAGTTGTAACTGCATTAGACGCTACAGGTAGGTACTGTATCTACTTTTACTCTTTATTATATGAGAATGGAAGATGAAACTGTTCATCCATTGCCTGTTTTTCACTTTTTAAGTAACCTACATATGACAAGTTGTTGTAATTCTTCGTAGTTGACTTTTACCAACCAAAATTAAATTTGCTAATATGAACAGCATCATTTTGACTAATTGCACTGTGACTATTCTTTTTTTTTGTATTATTCCAGACTAGTCAGAAACTAGAGTTACAGATAAAGGCACTTCAGTGTTGACTAGTTAGAATAACGGCTCTCAAATGTCGTTATGACTAATCTGACTTGGCATGTCGCTGCTCATGCGAGGCCTCCTGTTGGATATTGATCCAGGAAACCATTTGGACAGCGTTAGTGGAAGTCACGGCGGCTGCTGTGGTGGAGAAGATCATTAGAAAACGCTTTAGAAGAAGGAAGACCTCATCAGGGAAGAGTTTGCAGGGAAAAAAAAAACGCTTTGTGGTTGAAATTTACTGAGAACTTTGGACTCAGGCTGCTTTGACACGGAAGTAAAACAGCTGTTTACATGTGATTATATATAGTATGTTTGAAAAGAAGTCAATGCTCTAATTCAAGATATCTGTAATTGCATTTTGACTCAAGGAATCCAGTTTCAGGTAAGTACAACGTCATTCTTACTAGTTCAGACTTAATGTAAGATATCTAAAAGTCAGATTATAACTAACCAGGATTAAACTGTACATATCTGAAACTGGAATTACAACTAGACATCTGTAATGTGTAATATAATTTGTCATGGGAGAACAACATTGTGGATATCTGACATGTTGACGTAAAAGAATTAAATAATAGATACCTGCAGTACATATTCAATCCAGCTATTAAATGTTAAAACAGCTCACTATTCATACAGTGTTACCTGTCTGTGGATTATTCTTTGACCATCCTCATGCAGAGCTGGTTTTAGTATTCTATGTCTCATGTTTGCATGCAAATGTAATATGTGAGAGGTGTACAACGTCAGCAGAAATAGTGCATAATGCGCACGACATGATTGCAATCCTTTGTTCTCACGGAAACAACCTTCTCGTGGGACATTGTTTTAATATGATGGACAACCAGGTGTTTAATAGATGCTAGCAAATTCAGATTTCAATGGACTTTAATGGGTTTTATGACAAAATATGAATAAAGTAAAGGTCTGCTATAGAGATGGTGGCATCTGCTTAGATAGGAAATTAGGTCACAGCAAGATACATGCACAACTTGGATCTTATAGTATTCAGGGCATTAAAAAAAAACAGACATGGTGTTATGGTTTATAATATTGTTGCACATGCTTTTTTATAATAGATGCAGTGAACTCATGACCCCACTTGTTCAGCTGCTATCTGTGTTTCCTGAAATGTCCTCCAGACCATATGTTGTAGCGAGGTTTCTTTAACAGGGAGCAGTGTGTGTTGTGTGAAGCCCCCCCGAGGGGTTACAGCCAACCAGCAGCCCTATGACCTCCACTTAGAACAAGGACTTTCCATCTCTGGACAACATGCCCTTCGAAGATCTCTGCTGTCACTTAAACGCCTAATGGCTCCCATTCCCCTGATGCAAGAAAATTAGGGGGGGTCTAATACAGCAAAGTGGCTTGGCTTTTGGTGTTTTGGGGATAACAGATTGTTTCCAAAGTAGTGGAAGGGCTCATTGTGAGGATGCCTCATCAATCATCATTTAACAGCCTTTAAATGGGTGTGTGCCTCCCTAAGGGATTTTAGGATTGAACTGCCAAAGATATAAAGGGCAGGCCCACTGTACGTTTCCCAGCCTAAGCAGTTTCTGAAGTAACTCTGTGCTCGGCTCGCTCTCAGCTGGGGGGCCGACGGATTGGTTCCTCTACAATCACCAAAATCTCGCTGAATAAATTCAGTAAACAGGCCGTGGCACTTTACAAATGGTGCCTTAAACACAGTTTTCCCGCTGACATGTGACGGACGCTCGTGAATGCTATCAATACATGTGTTTATGACAGGGAGAAACACTGGTGAGGAGGAGGAGGAGGTGACGAGAGCTGTTGATGCCCTCTTCATCAAACAGCTATTATATGCTATTTCTGAAACGGTTAGGAGCAAACCAGAAATCTAGTGTATCAATCAGCTCCGGCCCTTTTAGAGCTGATTGCTGGACTATAAATATATACGTCCCTCTGAAATTACTGTTTAATATGGCATACATTGCAGAATTTTTGCTCCTCTACATTGTAAATGCAGCCTCTACTTCAATGTAGCACCATATTTAAATAAATGGTTGACAAATAGAGTGAACAAATGACTCTTGTGTGCTTTCTCTTCAACCCGGTGAACTCTAAAACCCATTGGTGGGTTCAAAAGGGATGTAGTCTTGGTAAAAATTGTATTATTTATCAGATCCAGAATCAGAGAGAATTGTCAGATTTCCAACTTTCTCATGGTTATTGGACTGATCATGGTCGATGTGCAGCTTTGCTGCGAAAATTAACCAAATCTCAGCTTAAAAATTGTGATATTCCATCTACATGATTTTATTCCAACATGTGTCATCTACAAATTCAGCAAAAATAAGCTGTTTGGTTCAGATTCTGTTAAAAAAAAATCCCATTTGTGCAACCTAGAGTTATTCAACTCTGACCAACAGTCATGTGAGCAACACATTCAGGGACTTTTGGGCTGAACTGCAGGCAGTGTTTATACAGAGCGGACAAGGAAACAAATTAAAATGTAAGTAGTAAAGTCTCTATAGTATGCAGAACCACCGTTTTTGTATCCACTCACAAAAATGTTGTACGCAGTGATTCCAGGTTTTTCTTTAGCTTTTGCAAGTTAAATAATCAAAGGAACTGTACTCGTTTTGTTGTTGTTGTTTTCTTCTTTTTATGATTTATGGCATTGCAACTGTGTTAAACTGCCAAAAAAAAGACACTTTTAAGTTCTCTCTACTTCTTTCCTCAGAGGTGCAGGACTTTATATTGCAGTGAAAAATGAGCTCCCAGTCAGTAAAACTGTGACAGGAGATACATGCCTAGAAAGTGCTTGGGGTTCAGAGGGATGAGGAATACTTTGACGTTTTGGAAAATGCACTTTTTGCTTTCTTGCACTTCTAGAAGTCTATATTGCTGCAATTTGTGTGCTTTGTAGAAAACGACTGGTCTGATGCAGAGTTTGTTACAAAGAACCATTTAAGAAGTTATTGGAATTTTTTTTTTTGGGAAATGGGCAAGGATTTTTAAAAGATACTTGGCAGCTGATTGGATGAACCATCTGTCCATCAACATCTGCTTCCTGCTAGTGCTAGTGGTTCCTCTTATTAAGACTGGTTTGACCAACTGTGGATTAACCGCGAGTACGTAGTTTGAAGCCTGGTGAGATGGATTCTCTTTGCAAATCTCACGAGAATGCCATCTTGCAAGGTCCAGAAGCGACAGCTAACAATGCATAAGTTAGCATGAAGATAGAAGACAGTGAAAAAGCTAGCCTGGCTCTCCAATATTAACAAATCACTGTTTTCCACTGCAGGAACTTGTAGGCTGTTTTAGAGTGGCCTGAACCTTTGTGCATGTCCTGACTGCAAAAATAGCTCCTGTAGAACCACTTTGAGGGAGAAAAACGGTATCTATCCCTGGGTAGGTGCTTCCCGGCATCCATGACAAACTACTGTGTGGCTCTTTCAATTACTGGTTAATTCGGAAAGGACAACAAGCTCCATTTCTCTCAAACATCGCCATCAACAACATAAAATTTATCATCTAGACTAACACAACAAAACATTTACTGTTATGTGTGGTTATAGAACTGGAGTCACTGACTTACTGGAGTGGATCCTGCACTGAAATGGAAAGACAAAAAGCTGCAAGTTCCGATTAGGTGTCCATTCTTGTAAACCTGTGCCCCACTTTGCTCCTACTCAGAGGTTCCTGCATTGGAAACCCTAAACTCCACCAACCATTCCAGTCTGTAGCTGCTGGTTGAGGACATGAGTGGTATTGATCACCTCGTCTAACTCTCAGCAAGAAAGCAAGTACATGCATCAAACAATTCCTTTGAACATCAACAGACGATCTACATCTAAGCATCTATTTGAAGCTTCTCATGCTAAAGTGGAGTTGCGGCACTTTGAGGAATTTTCTACTTGAAACAGTTGACCTCACAGTTGTCACCCTTGAACCCCTTAAAAAGCCACTTGACTTGTGTAATTGCTGCTATTTTCCCCTCCTCACCTCCATCTTTCAACCTTTTTATTCTAGGTTTTGTTTTGCATTTAACACCGCCACAAATGTCGAAAAGAAAACACGCCGGGCTTATGCATATTATCCACTAATCTTCATTTTTTTTGACAGGATAATGCCACATTTAGGAAGTCCGGGTCTATCCAACCTCTTCAAGGCAAAGCCGGAACAGCAGTGATTTACAGTGAAGAAGTCGTGTTAAGTGACAGCTTGATGTGTGCCTCTGAATACACAAGTGACAATAACGATTAAAAAAAGCATCCAGAGCTTTTCACTCACACCATTGTCATTCATGTGCTGCATTTCATCGCTCTCCTAAAGACGCCTTCTCAAACTTGTCAACTGAAGTTACTTTTTTTTTTTGAGAGAGAGACAGAAAAGAACACTTTTTCTGTCTTCAGTTTGCATTGCCGTCAGCCATTTTTTTTTAAAAACAGTGGAACGAGCTCTTTCATGAAGCTAAAAAAGCAATCATAATTTCCTATTTTTTAAATTCCTGGCAGCCTCCGCGCTCTCCCCATGTGGATTTAAGACACAGGACGGTGATCGGGGATTGTCAGTCACGTGGCGGCAGTTTGTTATGGGTTTTCTTCTCTGCTCCCCTCAACAGGATTAAAATGATCCATTATCAAGCATACATTGGGAGGATGAAATATCCAATGTTTATTCACGGCGGGAGATGATGAATGGCCGCTTTGATGGTCTCCTGTGTCAATCAGTCAGGTTGGCTCATTAGGTCAGCAGATTCTGAGCCACGGGGGGATAGTTATTCAAATCCCGAAAAATATGCAGAGACAGTGAAAACACCTTGTCCATGAATAACAATAGCCTCGTGCTTCCTGTGCGGAATGCAGCCGCTGTGATGCGCCGAATATCAGTGACACCGCTGAGATGGGGCTTTGACCCCTGCAGTAAATAAGAAGACATCATGCATATTAAAAGTAGGGACACGGAAACAAAAGTGTGACATGCATTTATATCCGTAGAAAAAAAACAGACCTCAAGTACGCAGAAAGGGTGTCCTGGTAATAAAAAATAAATAAAAATAATAATACTGACGCCATGTTGATAATTCACATATGATGATTTTGTAAATGTGCTAAACACCAATAACTATTTATTTACACTCCAACATACAACACAGTTGTAGCTACAGACGCTCTCACTCTCAAAAATGAGACTAAACACACAATAAACAACATTAAAGATAAATCTGACATGCAGCGTTGTTTAACTTTTTTCAAATTTGCTATAGATAATGCAATATTATCTTTTGTTTCAAATCCTTTCGGTCACAGTAATCATGAACATGTGATATCATGATAACCCTACTATACACCACCAAATATATTTCCTTTAAACCTCAAATATATACATGATGACTTATTTTGTATACTGCTGAGGTGAAGACTTCTGGTTTATGTGTGACTTCAATAGCCTAAGCATTAGATGTGCTACATAACTAATCCATGAACACTTTATGTCTAAACATGAAAACACATTGCAAGTTCACTGTTTCACTGTTATTGCTTTCATTTCGTGTAATTTCAGTGATTTTGCACTTTATGTAGTTTATCATCAAAGTCTTATTTCTGAACTTAAAACGTGTGTAATGGTATAAAGTAAGGCTGCACAGTTAGTCAAATATAAATTGCAATTGGCTGCAATATTGATGTTTAAAATATAGAAAACTCCACTAACAAAAAAACAGCTCATCTCGATAAAATCACCTGCTTTCAGTTTGGGTAAATCAGATATTAAAAACAGTGTATTTCATCCTTTTTATAAGTAATTTTTGCCCTGTTTGAGTTGCTGCGCTGCAGTAACTGAGTGGAGACTAGAGGCTTCTCTGTGTACGGCTGCCTCGCTGGCGTCTACCTCAGCCTGCATGTGAGGTGTTATTGGGAATATTGGGAAACTGTAATGTCTACTGATAGACAGATTCTTAGCAAGTGCTGTGTTTAGGACACTATTTTATTTAGATTTTGTTTTTAGGAGATGCACTGAATTCAAGTGAGCATTCATTTGAATCTTATGTTAATGCAAAGATGTGTGCATTAGCAGGAACGAAATACAACAAGGAAGATAAACCAGTAAAATGAGTTCAATCAAATCATTTTGTCCCTAAAATCAATAAATAATCGTGTTAATGTTGATCAAAGCAATCGTAACTATCATTTAGGCCATAACTGCACAGGACTAATGTAAAGTATTTCAATGCAAATATGTCAGTAAGCTATTTTATGGAAGGAAGGGATTATTTTCATGGAAAAGCTTCTAAATATGTAATGCAGAGATGAGGATTTAGAGGCCACAGGGAATTTAAAGTTACTGCCGTTGTACAGTGATACTCAAAGTGAAGTCATCAGTACATTTTAAGCTCATCTCAACCTAAAGGTGAACATATATGAGCTTACTGTGAATGTGTACGTTCTACTTATGCAAAGTACACAACATGTGAAATCGGATTAAACTGCTAGTTTGGTTCGTAATCAGTGTAAATACGGTTGCACAGACTAGATTTCAAGAAAGAGACTAGATTTTTGCTTTACAGCACATTTTATTAGCACGTGTGATTAGATATCCCATAAAAATAATCATATTTGCTTCTGGTACATGTTCAAAAGTTTATAATGTGATATATATAATGTTTAATTCATGCTCTGCACAAGTTCAGTATCATCTAACTTGCTTTAACCAGCATCTGTGTCTTGGTGTCCTTGTATTTGTCCTGTATAGGAGGATCGTGTCTTCAGGCCCTCTGAGCTGTGGGAGCTGTTCTTCAGAGAGAACCGGACCTGAAGCTCCACCTGCAGAAATGGTACATCCTTGCGCTGATCTGTCTGATGCCTCTTGGTCCACGTTCACTCGCTACATCTCGCTCACACTTACCGGCTCTCTGCTCGGTGTTTTTTGTTCTTCGCTCCTCAGCAGATATCTGGGCTGCGCTCAGGAATCAGCCAGTCACAGTGCAAACCGCGATGGGAGGGGAGAGACCGTAAACTCTGACTACGTGCCAGCGCTGTTATTTTCTTCATCACAGAACCCGCCTTGACACAAATAATGGAATGCACTGGCAGTCTTTCAGAAAGACAGCGAGGGGAAAGTGGGCCACTGCCAACCCTAGGCTATGCAAATCCATCCGCAGCAGTCTGAGTTTAGAAATCTAATGATCAGACCGAACACAAGCGCTTTCCATCCTCTCTTTTTCCAATCTCTTACTTTTCTGTCATTTCCTCTCTCGGTTGCTCATTCCTCCTTGCTGTTTTTTTTCCCTCCTCCTTCAGCTCTGTTACTGGCTCTGCCATCTGGTGCCGGTGCCCAAGAGATGGACTCGGCTCTGGTTTTCAACCAGGGGGGCTTAGAGTGGGATCCTGGCACCACTGCTGCTGATTCCAGAATAATCTACGCTGCGCTGTTGTGACTCATTTCGCCTCTGATGGGCACCGTGACCACTCGAGCATGTGCCTGCAATTAGGCGTTGTGTTAAGTAAAAATTGCAATTTGCAAAGGCAAGCATGAAGGTGCACTTCAGTAGAACAAAACAAATTGAAGGGGTGGAGGAGGGACGGCGGCGACGACGACGGCGGAGAAACAAATCAATCTACGCCAAGGTTTTGATTTTGTTTTTGTTGTTTTGTGGGACAAATTGCTGCGGTTCTGAAATTGGAAATGCTGTTACATCAATAATATAGCTATAGACCTTAGTAACCCCACGACTTTCTGACGAGGATTCATAAAAAAACAGCTTATTTTAGACGGATGAAAGAGGAGACGAGCCGGATTTGAATTTGAAAGTGACAACAGATTAATTTGCTGGTTTGGCAGTGCGTTCAAAAGGAAGCACTAATCTGATTCTGTGTTTGCAGCGGGGGGTTCGTTCGCCCGTTTGCCGCCGCTTCCTCAAGATTTCTCAATTCTTACACCAAACGAAACAGTCGAACCTTGACGCCTCGCCATCTGATCTTCATGGGTTACGATTATCTCTGAGAGCCGCTGTCACGAGCCGACGTGAGCAGCAGCGGAGGAGCAGATCGGGGCATCTGTTTTCAGTTTTTAGCGACAGGTTCTGACCGCTGCGATTTCAGCTGGAAGTGTTGCTATTTTTACCTCTTGTCTATAAGGTACACTTAGTGTCAAGTCCAGCTGGCTAATGGGGAAAAAAAAAGGAGTCCAGAGATGCAAGTGAGCCACATTTTTAGACCATTTGTTAGTTTGATATTTTGAGAAATGCCCCATTTGCTTTCTTTAGGTGAGGACTCTAATATCTCTCTATATTGTATACCATTAAACAGTTATTTAGGTTTTGTCTGCTGGTAAAAAAAAAAAAAAAAAAGTCACCCTCTTTTTGTCAATTTGGCATTTTGGGAAATATGCTCATTCAGTTTCTTTTGAAAGTTAAATATTTAACTCACTTTAGAGCACCACAGAGACAGTAAACATGGGAAATCAGCCTGCTAACATTGTGTTTTTTTGTCTTTTTGTTAGTTTGAATTACACCTCTTTTCTTCCTCACAGAATTTAAATGAGTAGATTACAAATAGTGCCGTGTTTGTCTTGTGGAGACTGTTAGGTTAGTAGGAAATTTTAAAAAAAACAATCTAACGACACTTCTAAAGCTCACAAATTAACATGTTGCCTGTGTAATCTGATCATATCTGAAAAAAGAAAAACGAGGAAATCACATGAAGACTCGACAGCACCTCAGACAGAGGTGAGTCTTGTTTTTTTCTCTCAGCGTATCAAACACAGATGTGTGTGACGCAGAAAGTTTTGAATATGAGCGAAATGTGGCAGAGAGTTTTATAAATTAACTGAATTTAAAGGACAAAAAAAAAAAAGGACAGATAAGAAAATCATGCTGATGTGCGTGTTGACACAGCAGTTATAAGATTAAATGAGAAAAGTTTATCTACATGAGAGTAAACATTTGAAAGCAATACAGAAAAAAATACACTAATTCAGAAAAGGTCCAAACTGATGCATAACAAGTCATCAAAATGTAGGATACGAGGTGTTGTTCCCGGGGAAGGACCCGCCTGCTTTATGTGTCCACCCCATTGAACAAATGTCTGTGTTTAGAGATGCTGGTCGGTGGGTTTCACTGCTTTAAAAGAGAGGCATGGCTGGCGTTATCCCCTCCCTTTATATCTTTCTGTTCATCTCAGCAGCCCGCCTCCTGACTTCTTAATAAATGGACAGCAGTGACAGTGATATTGATCTTCTTATTTACCTCCTGGCTGGAACATAAATAAGCATTTTTCACAAGTTGATGCGTATTTGAGAAGGTTTACTTTTACAAATATTCAATTACATGTACAAATGTATTATAAATTTGTCGTCTTCTACGCTCAGAATCATCTGCTTCCTTTTGCATTTATGGGAATGTGTTGATGAACCCGTGTTAAATAGTACTTTTAATGAGCGCAGAGTAACATCCCAGGCAGTGGAGTAAAAGATAAAAACAGCTGAAATGAATATGTGCAGAAACTGACGTGATGCTCAGCGCTGCTGAAAAAACAAGTAAACTCCCTCCAGCTCAAGCGGTTTAGTGTTTAAGGAAACATATGGGAGGAGATCATGCAGTCGGGGAAAAACAGGAGAGGAGGCAGTGGGTTTTTTGAAACTGGTTTAAAGTCCATTGTTCGCCGCACAAAGCCAACTCAAGGGCAGAGGAGGAGAAAACCGAACAAATGTTGGTTTCAAAACTCATGATCACACTGCGGCCTTCAGTGGGAATGTGTCTGAACTCTGGCTTTCTTCCAGATGGGGTCACTGACATTATAGCTTTTGTGAAATTCGCTTCTCTGCAGGCTCAAGGGAAGAAATCAGAGCAGTCGAGTGTCTGCAGACTTCATATTTCAGTGCAGGTCATTTGAGATCTGGAATACATTAGTCCTGCAGGCGCAGGCTGGACATCGGGGAGGTTTGGGATTTTCCCGGCGGACCGCTCTACTGAGGGACGCTCTGTTTTTTCCCGACATTATATAGAAAATATACAGATATTCAATAGGTCATCTTAGCTGCAGTGACACGTGAAATCTGTAATAGCAGGTAGCGCTTGCATCACAGCTGAAAGCGCTCGGACGGTTGGTATCTAGCAGTCGGTGCCCAAACATGAATAGAAATAGAAAACTGGTAGCGCAGAGAAAATATCAAACAGAGAAAAGGGCTTTTCTGCCTGGTGACACAAAGTGTACAAAGACATAATGGATTTATTTAAGCAATGTGCAGATGATGAGGAGGACGGTGGTTAAAAAACAAAAAACAAAAAAAAACATTCAGGGAAAAGTGAGCAGCTGCTTTGTTTTGCCTTAATGCTCTGTATTGTGAACTGGCTAAATGAACAAACCAGATGGTTTTTGTTAACTGTGGGCTTCAAATGCCAGAATCCTGCTGCAGGTTTGATCATTTTCAAGGTTTAACTGTTCAACTCAAATGTTCAAATTTCTCTTAAGTGTTTTTTTTTTCTTCAGTTTTTTAAAAGAAGGTCTTCAGCTTCAACTACAAATACAAAACAAAGATGCAAATTTGCTTATTTTCTTTTACATAGACAGACAGAAAGATAGACCGATACTTTTTTAAAATCTCCCTTGGGGAAATTCAAGGTATCTAGTAGCCCACATGGTACATTTAAGAAAAATAATGTGAAATATAATGTGTGCTGGTAGTACAATAGTACACATCAATTCTTTTTCACATTGTAGCCTATAAAGCATGTAATATTTAACAGCCAGACCAGAAAAAAACATTATTTTTTAAAATCTACAGTCTAAAAAAAACACAAAACAGTTAAACATTGCTCTAAATGGGCAAAAGAGTGGAGCAGCACAGATCCAACTAGAGGTTCACGACTGAATGTTATTATGTGACTCTGAAGTAAACACCAGCTACATGATCAGATTTAATCAAACTTTCCATCATTGCATTACAATAAGTAGAATTAATGACAAGTGTGTTGCAATATTCAAAATAATTATCATATCAAAACCAGTTCTTAGGTTGAATTTGGTGTCAGACGAGTGTTTGGTTAATTCAACGTTGGATTGTTAGTCTCTCTGTACACACAAAAACTTGTTGTTTTGCATTTCAAGACCAGCTCAATACAGTTAAACAGACTCTGTGTTTTCTATTTTAAATAATTGATTCATTGATTGACCAACTGGAGCCCAAAAACATCCAATTTCAAGATATTATTCTCTGTGCTGAAACCTCACAGGTTCAGCTGTAGGCCTCAAGTGTCCATTCGTGACTTGAAACACGGCAAAACGCTCACGTCACAGTGTAAAAGTGGCTATGAAGGATTTATTAACAATTCTGTCCATATATTTATGATTTATGGAGGCCTTCTGCGAACATAAAGTAAGTGTTAATGCGGGACAGCTGTAATGCGAACGAATGGATGAAAGACGTCTGCGGTTTCCCCACAGATGTGTCCTACCTCATTTATGTATGTTCATCAGACCAAAAATGTGTCGCTGGTGTTAATGTTCACACATTAGAGCGGCGCCGCACCGGTGCAAACTCCTAATTTATTTTAGACCTTTCAAAAAAAAAAACCCAAAACATCTTTGACAAAATAAACAGCATTTTTCAGCCGTGAATATCGAATCCACGACGGCATTGATGCCATTAAAAACATTCAGAACAAGTCAGTCATGAGTTGCTGATGAAGGAAGACGTTAAACGGTAACGGGATGAACTGCGCAAACTGCTCAGGAAGACAGAAATCTGTAGTCACTCAGTAAAATCGCACATGTGTCCGCTTCATTTATATGTCATCACGCTAAAGCTGCGCGGGGCGAAGACGGATCCATACGTTGACTCGAGAGCTCCGGTCTGATCTCTGCTGGGAGCAAACGCGGCTTTCAAGTGCAATTTGAACAGATGGTTCCAAACGGTATTGCTGTGAGAAGCAATACATGCAGAACTTTGCCAACAATTTCAAGGCTGTCAGTTTGGAGGGGGCCCTGCTTTTACCTGAGCTTATTTTAACTGGACATTATACAAGGTGAACAATTGGCTGAGATTTTTACTGGCAGGCCTTTGTGGTGTGCGGACAGCAAGAATTACCTCCCGAGATAAATCTCAGCCTATTTAAATAGACCTTTGGTATGTTTTGCTTGATTCGTGAGCGCTTGTGTGCGGCACAGAGGACCAACTGAGAGGCGCTTTCTCACATTTTCCATTTCCTTCGGACACATTTTCATCATGCGTCGGGTGGATTTCATGTGACAAATTGCTATTTCAAGATAGCAAATCTTTTAAACAACTCCATTTTTTTGGACACCCTACCAACGATTTGGTTAGATTTTCAAATTATTTGGTTCCACAGCTCTGAATCTCATAAATCATGGTTTAGGCAACAGCAAACAGATTTCAGTTATCTTCTTCTAAACACCTGAAGTAACAGCTAGTTTAGGTGGTGCTGCAGTGACCCGTGGCTCCATCTGTCCACAACAAAAGCTATGATTAGGGATGTCCTCAGCCTGACCTAATTGGTATAAACCAATGCCCGATTCTTTCTTTTTTTAAATATCTGTTGTTGTGCAAAAAGAAGAAAAAGCCAGAACAGCAATCATCAGATATCCCACTGGAATTTAGAAACACTGTCTTAGTTTTTTCAAGCTTTCGTGAACACTTGTTTATTCGCCTGATGTCAGTCAAATAGAAGTCGTGCTCCTTTACTAGCTAAACTCTTCGAACGCTTTCTGCTTGCTAACACGGAGGAGCCCTTCTCGAGTCACTACAGTGTAAAATATTTTTAAAAACAGGCACTACAGATAATCTACGATACTTGAAGAGTGTGTTTTCAAAATATTAAATGACTCGGATCAGATCAGGAGCCAACAAAATCCTCTTCACTGGAACATCCCTGTTGCACAATACGTTCCAAATGTGTGTTTATTTCGGTTTTATAGGTTCGACCTGGTAACGTTTCCATATTTCTTTCAACGCAGCAAGTCCGAGCTGTCGCTCTGACAGACAGGCACGCACAAGCGAGAGTAATTTAAGTTGTGTGAAGAGATTCGGGGGAGAACTTTTTCCACCATTTCAGCACCGATATTGGTCCAAAAACATCACGGAGAGCAAAAGACACAGTTTTTGTGCCAAAATAACAAAACCGCTTCTCATTCACTTTGCTCTACGATTACACATCAGATTACAACCTAAAAAATACAGAGGAAAATATATGCACGACTTTACAGTAATGATGGCAGAACAGCTCAGATTAATGGTAACAATAAATAGAATCTGGGGTTTGACTGGAGCTGGTGGTTGGTTTGTTGGTTCCAGCTGTCTGTAGGAATCTTTCCTCTGAATTAATTGCATGTGAGCAGCATCCAAAGCGAGAGAATTGCACACATTTACATACATGGAACAACACCATTAATTACTTATAGATATAAACCATCCCTGACATGGAGACAGGATCAATCAGGAAGTAACAGCAAGTCACACTGTGGACTTCTCTTAATGTTTACATCCTATTATCTGCAGGTAATTCATTTGTTATATAGTGAGCGTCCTCAGGTTGAGTCCTGAACTCCACCTCAGCTGTCAGGGTTTTAATTTTCATTTTACTGTATCTAAGCCCTGTGATAGACTGGTGACCTGTCCAGGGTGTCCCCTGCCTTCACCCTAAGTCAGCTGGGATAGACTCCAGCCCCCCATGACCCTAGTGAGGATTAAGCGGTGTATAGATAATGGATGGATGGATGGATTTCACTGTTAATAAAGTAGTAGTTAGATGAGCATTGATGAATTTCGCAGAGCTTAAGAAATCATAATTAAGCCATGCTGTTAGCTATTTGGACATTTTGATAAGCTGCTATCAGTTTTCTTGTCTAGTAGCGTGTTATAATGCATTACACATCACATATTTTGGTTTGCTGTCCAATTTTGCACATATGGCAAATCGTACTGCCTGCCTTGGCTCCGGTCACTGTCGTGGGTATCTCTGAATGAAGCTGTGAGGAGCATTAATGTAAAAGTGACCTGTATCTGAATGAAGCAGTGTGTCCAAACGGGGCCTTGTTATACGACAGAATGGCTGAAAGCTGCGAACAGAAACGTTTAACATCCCACTTTGAACACCTAAGGCTTCAAACCCTTGTATGTTAATGAAGAGATATGTGGTTTAAATGTAATTTCAATTCTATTACTGTAAACGTTATCCTGAGAATATTCGCAAAATTGGCTTCGGCATTCATCGCCTGCTGAGCGGACAGCCAGGCCGATAACACAGAAGACAATAAAGGAGCTGAATTAACCGCTAATTAAAGCTCCATGTCCGCTCAGAATGACTTGTGATATTTACATTCAGTGTCTTCCTGTGATGTGATGTGTGCACGAGTTGGGATTTTGTTTCCTCGCAGGCCAAACAAGGACAAAAATTGCCCTCGTCTATAAGAGACTTTGATGTCACTGAAATTGCGTGGCCAAAACAGCCCTGACTGTGCTTTTAGTTCCATTACTGGGTGTACGATAAAATGTACTTCCTTCAAACAGTAACCATATTTGCAAAAAACCTCCCCAAAAAACAGATGAAATGAATCCCTGTCTTGATGTAAAAAAAAAGAGGTGCAGAGTCTACGTCGGATCGCATGATTACAGAAAATATACAAAGCGTGAAACGTAAATAATGGATTAAATCCTAAAACTGTAATTTTCCACCGCGGTAATTGGATGGTATTTCGGGCAGTTTATGAGCAACTCGATGCGGGGAGGAGTGTTTTTATTAAGATGCCAATATCTGATCACAACCCACTTGCCAAATCCATATTGTTTGATATGTGACACGTAACCCCGATATGTGAGTAATTGTTGTTTCATCTCTGGGTTGCCTCAGATGTGGAGGATGGCAGGGCAGCATGGTACAGGAGCCTCATGGGAGGAAGAGAGGGAAGAGAGGGAGATGTTCTGGGAATCAAGACAGCTTTTGTATCATGGTTTTGATCAGCCCTCGGGCTCGGAGAGAAATATGTGCTTAGAGCGTAGAAACGGCAAGTGTGTGTGAGCGGATGGGCAGGTGGCGGGCAGCTGTGTGTCCCCCACCACCTCTATGTTTAAATACTCATCTGGGTATGTTTAAGCTACACGTGTGTGGACTTTGCAGAGTGTTTTTCGCAGATGGTGCTGTATGGATGCCGTAAGTGGTTTCCAGAAGGCAAATGTGCGTGGGGTGGACCGCTTGCACTCACTCGAAGGTGACAGTCGGTGAGAGATGCAGCGAGCGGCGTTCCTGCTGCCAGGTTACTCTGCTGCTACAGACACAAGTGCATGAAGGCGTCGGGGTCAGAGGTTCAGATCTGCCCACCGGGGCTCAGAGCTAAGAGGCTGCCTTAGAGAGCAGACACAGGAGATGGCACTCTATGAAGCAAAATGGAAGTTGCTGTATCCATTTTTGGGTGTTTTTTTTTCTTGCCTTATGATCACAGCTATACGCAAAATATCACAAGAGGTCACACAGTGCAGAAATGTACTATGTACATTGGGGGTGCAACAATTTATCAGTTAGCCCTCTAACCCTTAAGGAGTTTCTCACCATTTTTTGCTTCTCTCACATTTTTACTCACTGTGGGCTCATTTTTCCTGCACCTCTATGGAAACAGCACAGCCATGACTGACAGGAGAGGAAACTAGAGCCTCCTTTGTGCAGTTTAACAACCTTATAATGCCGTAAAACATACAAGAAAATTGAGTTAAATATCTTTGCAGCTGCCTACAGAATCCTGGAAAGAAAAACAGTGGCTCTACATACTATAAATACATCTTACTTACGGTTTTTTATTGATGTCACACTTGTCTTCTTTCTACTCTGTGTAAACACAGCCTGCAGTTCACCTGAAAAGTCCCTCAAGTTTCTCCACATGACTGTTAGTTGCAGCTGAGTCACTAATGGCTGCCTGGTTGATGTTGTTTTTTGCAATTTTTTAAATGAAATATGTAGAATAAAGTGATTTTGAGGGAACATTCTGGTTTTAAGGTTCGATTTGGTTGTTTTTTTCCAGACAAAAACTAAGTCAAACCGCTACATAAAGTACAAAATCTGACAATTCTTCCTGTTTTTAAAAGTCTCTCACTATGATAAATGGGGTAATTTTGACAATTTCTAAAAAAAATAACACGCCTTTGTTGTTGGGCACCAACCATTTTGGTAATCGATTAAATGGTTTAAGTAATTTGTTAAGAAAAGTAATTCAAAATTCTTTCATTGCAGCTTGTTAAATGTGAATACTTGCTGGTTTCTTTCATCCTCTATGACGATAAACTGAAAATCTGTTGGTTTCGGACAAAACAGGACATTTGAGGACGACATCTTGAAGTTCATTTTTCACCATTTTCTGAAATTTTATAGACCGAACAACTGATTGACTAGTCAAGGAAATAATAAAAAAATATAAATGATCATTAGTTGCAGCTGTGATATACATTTTAGTCTTTAGTTAGATGCACAGTTATAATAAAAATGCTTGAATAAGACTTTTAATCAAAGCCGGAAACACAAGTAACAAAAGTGTTGCATAGACTTGATCTATATGATTGGACCAAAAAAGAAAAAGAGCACCACTTTATTTATTAATGCTTTGCCCTAAAAGTTGTAGTTTTCAACCAGTTCTGCACACATGAGTACATCCTCCAACTGCTCATGTTCTTTATAGACTCATTAAAAATGTATTCTTTACATTTCCATGCTTGCACAATAATAATATAATAATAATATAATATGATCAGTATCAATCAATCAGATCTGATGAGCTGTACAGTATCAGTAGATACTGTCTAATACTTCATATACATGTAGCTGATCTTCTAATAATATCTACTATCATATAAAACACCGACTGTGTTTGGATTTAACTGTCGAGTGAATTTCGACTCTTTGGAAAAAGCTCTTTCTGGTAACTTTTTCAAACACAATACTTCAAACTGCATTCACAAACACGGCTATATATCACAGCAGCAATAAGCAGCTTGTGGCCCGGGAGCGATGTTAGTTCTCAGCTTCATCTGCGTCACAGTTAATTCTTTTATGAATGAGCTCCTAAACCACTAAAAGGGCAGAGAACAAACAGCTCATTATCAGCCGCAGAATGTGTGGGTTTCTTTCTCGTTTTCTTTGCTGAAAACAATGATCGCTTCAATTAATTCATCCTGGATTTAGCAGGTACACATGACGTCCGGTGAATAAATACGTAGTAGTTAATGACTGTGGTAAATTATTATAAATCATATTATTGATAAATACTCGCCGTGCTTCCTTGTGAATCAATGGTCAGAGAAACTGCATGAAGAACATCAGACTCCAATCAATCAGCGAGTGAACGGAAAGAATCCAACATGAAGGAGGATGGCAGCGTTCTTGGTGAACGCTCAGCAGCAGGTAGAAAACTCCCCGTCGGGAACCGCGTGACAGGCGGAGATACTGTCCACTATACTAACGAGGAGCACACGAGGTAATTCTTTGTCACGTCAACGGGTGGTTGGCACAGCTTCAGCTTTGCCAAAGACTCGATACAACAATTATAGATGGTACCTGCTCATAAAGCCAAAAGAAACTGTTGAGCGGAGCATCAGCGTGAACACAGAGACTCTGGAGGGGCCACGAGTCGGTTATGTAGTGACACAAAAGGGGGATGAGGCACTCTCAGAACTTCCAGGACCATCTACCGAGTTGCAAAGACCTCATGTTGGACCAAGCTGAACAACAATCGTACTGTGAGTGTTGTGTGCGTCATTCACTGTCCATCAGAACATGTCGTGTTGACGCATCCTGGGCAAAACAGTTAACAATGTTCTAGAAAGTACTGGTTGAGTGGTTTAAACCTTTTAAACCACAAGTAGTGTTTAGACTAAAATAACATCCGAATCTACAAGTACTTAGACAAAGTGATTAAACCTTGATATCATTTGACGTCACTGCACATATGAGGCAAACCCCTCAATCTGAATATGTCCATTAAATTTAAAAAAAAAGGTAAAAATATAACCCCTTAAGAATTCCTATAATAAAAGCATAGCAGGATTTTTATTTTATTATTTTGACAAATGTAATAATTATTAATTATCTAATTTACTTACTAAGTAAAAAGCAAGCAGGGGGAAAAAAAGGGGGAAAAATATAATAAATACAATAAAGGAAATAATAATAATAATAATAATAAAATAAAGTTAAATAAATGCTACTGTAACACGTTATTGGTTAAATCAATATATAATATAATATTAGGGGTTTTAGATCAATTATGTACATGGATTGAGAAGTAACCCAACAGGTAAAAAAAATAAATAAAAGAAAAGAAAAGAAAGAAATGACCAAACTGCTTGAAAACACCCCTAAATTCTCAGATTTATTGGGAAATTAAGTTATTTAGTTAATTAAATGTAATGTAATTTTATGCGATGATAATTTCATGGGATTTTCACTGCAAAAAATAAAAGCAATTACACCATGCAGACAATCCATGGACGGTACAATAATGTCTTACAACCATTCTTTTATTTATTAATGATGCCTTGAAATTAAATCCAATTAAAATGACTAAATTGCATCATAATGAACAGATAAATTAGTAGAATTTTAACATGAAAGGTTTCGAAGTGGGGAAAGGAGGAAGCGCAGTTCAGAAAACTTGTCCCTGGCACTTCCTGTGCAGCTCTGCAGCGCCGTCTGAAGTAAATATAGACCGACTGTTTCAGTGCACAACAAGCCCTTTTCTGGCCGACCGTCGCTGCGTATGTCATTACAGGCGGCGAGACGGAGAGCTCGTCTTTTGTTTTTCGACCGCACACGAAACCCAGTGGTCAGTCACTTGTGAAGCTGCTGTAAAGGTGGCAGGGTCACAGTCTGTGTGAAAGCTAAAGTAAGCAGTGTCACGCTGGGCTGGCCGTACTCTGGATGTGGACCAGAGCCCATTAACACAGCAGGAGCCAAACAGAGAGCCTGGACACCAGTTGATAATTCTCTGGCTGTTCTCTGCCTTATGTGAGAACGTTCTCGGCTCCTTTGTGAGTAAATATCACTCAAATTCTGTGCTTTACCTTCAAGGCTTTGTATATACACAAAGATGCTCATTATTTTGAACATCTTTACCCTATTGGAGCCGCGCTTGTCATTTGTAAGTCCTTCACTTAGAGCTAAAGATGGTGGAGTTTCTCCGAGCGGTGCCCAGAGACTGACGGAGCGTTTGAAGATGTTGCACCGGAAAACTCTCTTTAATCATTTAAGACCTTTTTTTTAAACTTGAAGGTGAACTTCTAGGTGAAATGCTGAATATAGGCTGTGCTGTCATTCTTTTGTTAAAGTTTTGATCCTTTTTTTGGTGATATTTAAAGCTGCTCTAATAAATATTTCATACCAATAATGGATGAAATGCATCGGCGTGATATGAAAGAGGATATAAGCTCGTCCTCACGTGTGCACAGATCAGATTGTGTTTATCCTCGTTGGGCTTGAACTCCACAGACCTCTGAAGGTGTCCTGTGGTATCAGGCACCAAGATGTTAGCAGCAGAACCTTTTAAGTCATATAGATGGTGAAGTGGAGCCTCCATAGATCAGGCTTGTGTTTCCAGAACATCCAACAGATGCTTGATGGGAGTGAAGGCATGCTATATGCTGAAAGAGGCCATCAGGGAATAAGGCTTCCATCAAAGGGCATACATGGTCGGAAACAATGTGTAGCTGTCAATGTAAAATCCACATGATGCAGGCTGTCCAGCAGAACATCATCCAGAGCATCACACTGCTTCCACCAGCTGGCTTTATTCCCATCTTGCTGCCATTTCTACTCCGTGTTCACCCAACATGATGTGAAGGAAAATACCAGATTTAACACCTTCTTCCACATCTCCACGGTCCAGTCGTGATGCTCTCTTCTCAGCTGCTCCGACTGCTCTGCAGCTGCACAGTCTTCATTATCACTGACCTGCGATGCTCTGTGTGTTCTGACACAGTTCTGCACTGTAAAAAAATAAAAAATAAAACACTCCCAGTGAAGCATAAAATAATAAGAACCTTTCAAATATT
This sequence comes from Stegastes partitus, assembly GCF_000690725.1. Taxonomy (NCBI): domain Eukaryota; kingdom Metazoa; phylum Chordata; class Actinopteri; family Pomacentridae; genus Stegastes; species Stegastes partitus. The sequence continues at coordinate 501,854 of NW_007578075.1, forward strand.
CATATAAAATTTATTTTCCGTTTTTAAATCTTTAATATACGCAAATATAATTCTGAATAACAGCAATTATCTGTAAGCTAAGGATGTTTTTAGCAGATTTAAATACAGGAAAACCGTAATTTTAGAGCAACACATTGTAAAAAAAAAAAGAGCACATTGTTATAAGTAAAAGTTTAAAGGTGTTTTTTTCCCCCCACTGTCAACGTACAAATAAAAACCTTTATTCTGTGGTTAAATTAGATGTTATCTGAAAGTTGAGAAAATGTGAAAAATAACTTAATTTTTTTTTGACCATGTTTCAATCCTTAATGTTGTAAATTGTAAAATATATTATATTGTAAAATGTGAATGTGCTTGGTTGTCTGTCTCTAACTGTGGCCCTGCGATGGACTGGCGACCTGTCCAGGGTGTCCCCTGCCTTCGCCCTAAGTCGGCTGGGATAGGCTCCAGCCCCCCACGACCCTAATGAGGATTAAGCGGTGTATAGATAATAGATGGATTATATTGTAAAATAATATGTTTTTTTTAGGATTATTGAAATACAGTCAAAATAGTGTGATTTTACAGTCAGATATTATAATATGAAATACCATTTGTAAAAACACTGATTTCAGATGTGGATGTTATTGACAGTTTGGGGCTGTTTTTTCATGATTAACTAGAAAATTAAAACATTCTTGTCTGTGATTTTACAACCTATTATCGAGCATTCAGCAAAAGAGGGGAAACCTGTAAATTATTTTTAAAAAATACAATTAAAAACTGTTAAAAAAATGTGCTTTTTTTTTTTTTTTTTTTCCAGCAGCAGTTTGTTCCACAGTAGCTCATCTGTGAGGTTGGACCACATGCTCTTTGCTCTGCTTGCACATCCACGAGTACTGGACAGCCAGGATTCTGTTGTCAAATCACTGGTTGTAATTCCTTGGAGCATCTTTGGTAGAACTACTGCATACCGAGAACACAAGACCTTCAAGTCTCTCATATCCTTGTGTTGCCTGTTTTTGCTGCTTTCAAGAGATAAACTTACTTCCTCGTGTGTCTTTTCCGTTGACCAGTCTGACAAGAAACTCAAAGACTTTACCTGTCAGTGGCTTGGATGTTTTAATGCCGATGTCTGTCTGATCTGTGTATAGTGTTCATATCAGATGTGACCAAAGGGTCTAACACTGAGGCAAACATATGTAAAAGTAAGTAAAAGGTACTTACAGAGACAAAAGCTAAACAGCCAGTTTCAGACAGCGCCTAAACTGTGGAGCTACAAACAGGCAATATGCGATAAATAAGTGTTTTATTTATTTTTTATTCTAGAAGAGTCTCAGAATAAAAATACTGAGCTGGAAATGAGCATATTATGTCTTCTTTAATAGCTTAGCTGTTCTCTGCCGGTCCTTTCGCAGACGCTTTTTGTTTTACTGCCTGTGATTTAGCAGTTTTAATTCCCTCTCACCACTCCTATTAGTGAGATTTTCAGCTGCAGCGGTTTTCAACAAAAAAACAAAACAGTTAACGAGTCTTAGCACCTGACTAGTAAACACAACTGAACATTCAGCAGCTAAAGAGACAAATATTTTCCCTCAGTGAGACCAAACTGGAGCCAGAATGAGAGATAGCATCGATTGCAAGCACACACCAGGGATATAATATAAAGAATGTTTAAGTATGCTTCATGCATGCTAACTTGATTGGTAATCGCTTTTTGCGTCGTCCCAATTGGCAAACAATAAATGGTTTGACTCCGAGAGCCCAAAAGCTGCACTTTGCATCCAAATTCTCATCCCTTCTTCTCAGCTTGATGTATTTATTACAGCAAAGTGTAACGAGTATCGGACTAAACCTCACAATTTGGCCTTTTTAAGAATGCTAGTTGCCTGTCTGTGCGACCAAGGACTGTGAATTGACTGTTAAAACCTGTGCATCCATCTCCACACTTACACATTTCAATATGTAAGCAATGCACTCGTTACATGTTCATATCATATTATAAGCAAGAGTGGCTCGAGAGCTTGTTGTTACACATTTGTACACATCAGAGTAATCACATCATGAAGACAATATCTGTACTAATTTCTTCTCCCACTTCTCAGTTGAATAATAGCTGCTTCTCTGTGCACTAAACGGTAATTTTCAAACGACAGCACATTTCTGCACAAGTCTCCAACAGAGGGCCGGCGTTGCATCCAACTCGCTATGAAAAATAAACACATAAAAATCGATTTGCAAAGAAAGCAGTGTTGGTCCTAAAGCTCTCAGGGGGGGGCAGAGGCCCATTGGGGGGCCCCTTGTTTGTGTGTAATGATATTTATTTCTGTCAGGCGCATATTTATCACATCATCGTGGTTGTGATATTGCCAGATTCCACACAATCTACCCTAAACAGTTCTGAAAATGCGTCTCAGCTGCCAGCGTTTTGCGGTAAAATAGATGTGAAAGCAACAATTTCACGACACAAAAAAATAACTGTTTTTTCCTCTGATATGAAGGCGAAAACAAAAAAATCTGCAAGTAAAATCATAATAGATGATGGAAGATCTGGATAGCCTCGAGTGTTTTGTGGAAAAACAAACAAAAAAAGAGACAGCGTTTATGGTTTATCACAAGGGCAAATAAAAGTAAAGCTTGTGAAATTACCCTCAAAATGCCCTCGGGCTCAGAGAGTTAAACATCATCATGGAGCAAACATGCTTGACTTTTGCACGCTAGCAAATGATGACATACGAATAGCAAACTTGGCTAAAGCGCTCACAAGTTTTAGTTTTTAGCACCTAACAAGCTCTTGAACTTGAGCTACTGTTCGTTTAAATCTTTGTTATATTGTCGTTTCAACTCTTTACATCATCTTTGCGAGTTTTAGCTCGAAAAGTTCAGAAAACGGCGCAGAGGCTCGCAAACAAGAGGGTCTGCATAATTCAGCGACGCCTAATCGGTCTTAATCATTTCGGGTTTAAAAGTCCACATTTCTCGGTATTTTTTTTTACATTTTGGCAATTTTTCAAATGGAAATCAGTTAGACGCCATTTCAGCTGCAATCTCTCGAGTTTCTGTCTCGGAGATGTAGCACTTATCTAAATGATGAATCAGTTTTATATTCCCACTGTCGACGCGTTCGTTTCACAGGCTCGGACCCCGCTAATGGCCGCTTGTGGCTATATTTATTATTAATGTTGTTGGGCATCACAAGCTTATGGGATCCATTCGGTCCATGTGGCTATTAAAGCTGGCTCTGCATCTCGCTCCGTTCTCCGCTTGATGTGTCGGCTTTTAACTCGCACCGCTTTGAAGCACAAAGACAGTATTTTATATGTGACTTAAGGTGGATCCTGCGTCGGTACATCACAGTTACACATAGACAATTTGACATTATTTAGATTAAATGGAATTCGATCATGCACGGTGGATTGCTTTGAAGGACGCCAGCCGGCTGCGTTTTCTTTTTTGTGCGTGTGTTATCTACCGTGGGTGTATTTTAAGAGTACTTTGAGAGCTCTGAAAAGATGTTTGGCAATGCAGCAAACAATTACAGGAGCTGCAACAAATTCCCCGAAAATCAGCCCTCAAATTCTGGCAATTTGACACGTCTCGGCTGGCACATCGCACTGATGAATGGATCTCACCGAACAGTACAGAACAAGAAAGCTTCACTTACCGCTCTGATTATTAGAGCGCCGCTGATCAAATTTACGACTGTAATTTGGTCTGGACATGCTTGTGTTTTCCATTTACATATGGTTTATAGAGCTGTGATTTCATTTGCATAATAGGAGCTCAAAGTGATATGCTGATGAAAGCAGAAGGGAGGGCTCTCAGTAAACTTTTTATGGGTTGCTGTTAAAAGAAGAGAAAGCAAATACCACGCTGCGTATTGTTGATTGTGTGGGTTTCTTCCCCACGCACACACACACACACACACACACACTTATACAACATTATGGGAAAAAAAAAAAGAAAAGAAAAGAGGAAAGCTCGGATGTGTAGTTGCTTTCAGTCCCCGTGAACAAACAGTGAACATCAATATCCTTGAAATGGCAAAGCAAACAACTAAGAGTCAATAGACTGACCGTGCACAGTAAAATAGAAAACAAACAAAGAGAAAAGACTTCTGCTCATAGCTGACAGATGGACAGATTTAAGCTTTAGCTCAGGAGATGTGTTTCTGTTAAATCCAACACTAATTAATTTAGTTTAGCCTTTATCATTAAAAAAAACAACAAAAGAAAAAAAAAAAACACTCCTTATTTTCCCAAATATCCATAGAATTACTGAGAACAGTCTGCAGTGCCAGAGTGAAGCAAGATGGAGCTATACTCCCACCAAAAATCACAATAGCTCCATTGTAGTCCCACCAAATGACATATAAAATCCTCTGTAATTTGCTTTACTTGGCTGCTGTTCCACTCTGCAGTCGATCCATTCAGACAGCATCCTTTGTACTGGAATCAGCAGGGCGAGTTCTCATCGCTCCTGTCACATTGGATGTTTTAACCTAAGTAAACTGTTGTGTGGTTTGCTTTGGTTGCACCGGCAGCTTGATAGAAAACGCACTATTTCATCATCAAACAGCCTTGTCAATAAGTTTGCCCTCCACATGTACGTGATTTGAATCATCTGTCGGAGAAAAGCTCCATTATTTTACCTACAGACGGGTCACACATTAAAGGAGAAGCCAGCAGAATGTACCTCAGGCCAGGCAAGTTTATTTGTAAGGCGCCTTTCAACAAGCGCAATTCAAAACATACAAAGCATCGAGACAACGTGTAAAAGGTATATGGAGCATGATAAAGACATTTCAACACAATTAAAAGGGCTAAATAGTGAATTAAAAAGTAAGATAAAATGGAAAGTGGAAGTTTAAAATGTTCACAAACCTCAGATTTGGTTAAATAAAAGGCAGAGGCAATCAGAAAAGTCTGCAGCCTTGACTTAAAAGGACTGACAGTTGCAGCAGACCTGCAGTTTTCTGGGAGTTTGTTCCAGATATGTGGTGCTTGAAAACTAAAAGCTTCCTCTGTGTTCTTTGTTTTGATTTTAGGGACCAAAAGTAGACCTGAGTGATTCGTTATGTAGCAGCAGATAAGACATGTTTAAACTATCCAGTGCTTTATAAACCAACAGCAGTATTTTCAAATCAATTCTTTGGAAGCCAATGTAAAGACTGCTGTGATCAGACTATGTGGTCTTAATGAGGACACGAGCAGTAGCGTTCTGAATCAGCTGCAGCTGTCTGGTTGATTTTTTATTTTTTTTTAGAGACCCATGAAGATACTGTTACAGTAGTTGAGTTGACTGAAGATAAATGCATGAAGTTTTCCAACTCTTGCTAGGACACAAGTAATTTAATTCTTTGTATATTTTTCATGTGGTACTTGGCTGATTTGGTAATTATTAATTTGTGGAGTCTGAGATTCACGTCGGAGTCCATGACCACACCAAGGTTTCTAGTTTGGTTTGTGGTTTCTAACATTACCAACTGAAGCTGCTTGCTGACTTTTCTTCTTTGGCTCGAAAAAACAATTATTTCAGGTTTGCCTTTGTTTAATTAAAGAAAAATCTGTTAATCGTTGATTTGTTTGACGTAATTACTGAACGTTTGTATAGGATTATAGTCTGTTGGTGACATAGTTATGTAAACTTGTGTGTCATCTGCATATCTAGGGTTTTGTAGTTTTCTATAACCCGTATATATATCAAACAAAAGAGGCCCCAGAATGGAGCCTTGGGGAACTCCACAGGTTTTTTTTTTTTAACCTATAGTAGTTTGTTAAGTCACCAGGTGCTGCCAAAAGATCTTTAGTGCACCTTGTCTTTGATTTTCCAAGTCTCTGGAACTCTACTGGAGGAATGACAACCACTCTTTCAAAAGATAGTCCCTCATTTCATGTTTTAATGATGGTAGATGAGAGTGCTGTCTGACATGCCAGTCCAAAAATCTCCCATAGGTGTTAAACTGGATTGAGATCTGGTGACAATAACATATGAGTCAAATCATTTCTATCAAACTATTCAGTCTCTCCTCATGCCTTGTGGGTGGATGGGCACCAAGCTTGCCAACAAAATGCTCCCTGCAGCACAAGAGACCCACTGGATTCCTTTACTGTCGAGGAATCAGTTTTTTCCTTTAATTTGCCACCCAAAATTAGACCCCTATACATCCAACGTAAATGCTTAATTGCTATGTGAGAAAAACACATTTTTTGTCCGATTGGGTATGGCAGTGATGTATCACAAATGTGTTTTAAATCAACATAATGCCATTTAATTTATTGCTTTACTTTTGATCCTTTCCAGCCAACCAATAATATATTACACTGGGTGGGACAGAAAATGGACAGACGCTTTCATCATGTTGTCAAGGGGTCGTTTTTTAAAAACTCAAATCATGATATTTTCCCAAACCTAACCACATAATTTTGGTGACCAAACCTTACCCTAACGGCAAGTTAAACCCAAAAATAAACTAGTGAAAATGAACCCTGGATGTGGGTCCGGTTGCTGACCGATAGTGACTCCAGTTTTGTGGCGTCCGCATTAACATAAATCAAAGCACAAGCAAGAGCACCGCAGGCCGTAAACGTTGAATCTTGTCGTAAACTGATCTTTTAATTATAATCTGTAATTTTCATGTCACAGACGATGAACAAAGGCACGAGTCTTACAAGTAAAACACCAGATTAATGCAGCATGCCAGGCAGTCGGAGCTGAGGTGACTGTAACTGGGCAGAGTGAAGAACTGAATATCACATTTCTCATAGCTGCAGGTGAGGTGCAGTGAGCATGCCAAATGCCAAAGTCAATGAGCACATCTGACGTTACAAGTCGGTGCGTAGGACTTTTGAGTCATTGGGGTTGACGGTTTCATACCACATTGGCCACTGCTAGCATAACACACTCAAAGCTCAAAGTGGAAGCAGTTGAATTGCATTGTGGGTAATGTGGCAGCCAGGTTTTGACAGGAGGAATGCATGGAGCAAATAAAACCAGAGATAGTAGAGATTTAAAGCTGGTGGAATACACTTTCAAGGCCACAAGTAGCAGCTATGTGTGCTATTGAACGCATCCACAGCACAGGCTCAGTATAATACACATTCATTACTGTATTTGACTTGTGCTGGTTTATGGCAAATTGTCGAAAGGTTACACAGCTTCTCCTGCATGGATCTACTTTATAATTAGTTGCACAACAACTTCTTTAAAGGGCTCTGGTGGGAGGAAGCCATGCCATTTGCATCCTTCTCTCTTCCACACGGGGCATTGGGAAGAAGAAGCAGTATGCTTTTGAGATAGCAGAATGAAAGAGTGGGAATTATAAATGATGCCGCGCTCTCGGGTGTGCATAATTAGGAGCCTCGGCAGCTGAAAGAGTGCGTTCAAATGACAAATGGAGACTTTTCCGATCAACCGGGCCTCGTTTGATGTCGATGTCTGTGAAATGCGAGGTGTTTCATGCTCCTCTGAGGGGCAGAGCTGCAGCATGTACATCATCAGAGTGACGCTCTCCCTCCCACATCGCTGTCCTCTCCCCCCCCCACACACACTCCCCCGCTCTCTCCCCCACAGTCTACTGCTTGTCCATGACCATCCATCTGCACCAGTGATCCGGCGGTTTCAAACCATGACTTTGACAAGCAGGTGCGGCTCTTTTGAAAGGTGCTTTTTGGTGTAATGTGGGAGATGGGGACAGGAGGTTGAGAGAACAACACCTATATATGTGTATAGATATATATATAAGTGTGTGTGTGAGTGTGTGTGTGTGAGTGTACCGGGGCATATTATTGCCACATTTGCCCCTCCCTGGAGAGCGTCGGGTCCAGACTGTCTGTTGTCTCTCAAGCGTGCTCAAAGTCTGCCAACTGCAGCTACTGAGGTTACATGTTTTGACCTCTTCTGCAAAGAGTGATTAGAAGCGACAGCCTTCCAACGACTGATCCCGAGAAAGCAATTCTTTTATTATTGCGTGAGTCACGAACCGTGGATCGATGCTCGTACATCCGACTTTAAGCGAAGAGCGTAGAGCTGAATTTTAAAATGCGCTTTCAACATTTAAACATACAGTTTCGCAGATAGTTTAGTTTAATTATTTAGGAGTTTAAAAATAAAAATCATCCTTGAAATGTTCCTCCTTTGTTCAAATAAAATGGAGCTGAAATAGTAACAAGATACTGAATGCAAGAACTGTACCTACAGACAGATTTGTTTTTAAGCGGCTTGCATGTATTTTCACATATTTAAGTACAAACATAATCAAAAGTGTCCCAGATAGTCTGACACCCTTTAAAGGGAAAGAAAAATACATCTGAATCTGAATTAAGAATCACTCTGAATGTTAAAATGAGTTTAAATGCAAAAATAAATTCAAATCTAATTAAGACTTGAACTTAATGTAAAATTAGTATTCTGTTCATCAATATGATCGTGACTGCAAATTTACTGACTGTAATTTTTTAGATTTATGACATTTATTTTCCAGCTTATTCTACAGTTCACTAGTTGTTGGGAAAATGTCACTTTGGCAACAGCTTCAGGGTCTTTGTGCAGGTGTCTGTACAGTGTCATTGTCTGTTGCTCACTGTAGGTTGATATTCTCTAATATCTCTATGTCGGGACTTCAGCATCCGTCACAGATCCTGATTTGGCTTAAATTCTTTTAGTTGAGCTTTCACTGATTCACTGCATGTGCTGTCTTCATGTTGAACTGATGAGAGAAGCTGAAACCTGATGCACAGTGAGACTCCTGTTATGAGTTTGGCTGTGAAGTGCAAGTGTCAGCAGAGATGATTAGGTTACTTTAGTCAGCCAGAAAATGTCTAGATAAGGCAAAATGTCAGCGTGACAGCGATCTGAATGTTGTGTATCATGTTAAAGGAAAGGAAATAAAGGCCTGGTTCATGCTCGAGTAAAGACCCAACATCTTAAACTAGACGTTATCCTACTAAAGAATAGAAACTGTGTTCGCAAAATTCAGATTCTGACAGCCCAACATCTCACATACATAGATTCCTGTGCTTTAGAAAAATGTTAGTATTATTTAGTCTTATATGTGACTACCATGAATGGAGCCGAACAAGTAGCCTACATGATCAACGATTACGCTAACGGCGACGCTAATGGAGCTTTAGTTCAGACAGGCACGGCGTCAGGGCGTCACAAGACCCTTTCTGTCCAATCATTCATCGCTAAAGTCCAGCCCACCCACTTAGTGTGCTTCATAACTGAGGCAGCGTTCATTCATTCTGCTCGCTCAGCACATCGCTGCTACACCAGCCTCTGCAGATCGACAAACGTCCTCCTCCTCCCCAACCACCAGGTCTTCACCTTATCATGTTAAGCTCTATATGATGACGTATGTTGAAAACAGCGCTATACAAATAAAATTGAGAATTGAATTGGATAATCCCGGTTGTTTCCCATATCGTGGGACTGTAGGATGCAAATGGTTCATTGTTGTACCTTGGAACTATGTAATCTGGATTCTGTAAAGTGAGGACTATTTAGTTGGTCTCCTTGTTCTTGTGTTTATACTGTATACTTGAATATTGTGAATTTAAGGCTCTGCCAGGGGGGGTTTGTGATCTCAGGGACTATCTGTGTCATGCTTGCTCAGATTGTTCCAGAGCATCACTCGAGCAGAGTCACCGCCAAACTCAAATGCATGTGATCCCAAATAAATGGGTTAATCTGACAAAGTGTCATGTCTGAAATGAGTTTGTTGAATTCAGTTTGGAGTGAATCTCCCAGGAAAAACCTAACAGAGGGGTTAAAATAGGAACATAATGCAAGATGCCCAATGTCCTGCTTAGTACTGATAATGTCGACTCACATTACATGAGTCGCTTTTTTTCAATTCAGTTCAGTTTGATTTACTGCTCAGACTTTACAACCAGCACTCCTCCCAGTAGACTGTGCACAGAAAAACTCT
>NW_007578076.1:0-23750 GCF_000690725.1 Stegastes partitus
TCACAAAGCCTGGATTTGCTTTCAGGGTATAGACATTTTTTTTTATCATTACAGACTTTTTTTGTGTTAAAAGTATTCAACAGAAGTGAGTACAGCCCAGTGCAATACCAGTCAAAACTGTATCACCTCTCAATAATTGCATTATATTAGCGTTTGACCTTAATAACAATCAAAAACAACCACCTCAAAGAGACCACATTGAAAATTAACCTCAACCTTTAGGGGTAGCAAAAGGTCAAATGACACAAAAAGCAGCCAGATGAATATTGACAACATTTTCTGTGGTCAGATGAGACCAAAACTTATTTGTTCCATTCAGATGGAGTCCAGCATGCTTGGTCTAAAGCTGGCTGTGACTACCACAGTGAATGCATAGTCCTGACAGTGAAGCACAGATGACATCGAGCTGCACAAGTGACAAAGGTGTTGGGGGGGGATTACATTTATAGATGGTGCCATGGGTGTGTGTGGATATATCAAAACAATGGCTGATGAGATGATTCCCAGTCTGCACAAGATTGGCAGATGAGGAATATTCAAGCTTGATATGAGGCCTGGCTTGAATAAAAGCCTTGAGTCTCAGTAATGAACAGTGAACTGACTTTCATTGCATTAAGTTTCTACAGTGCTGCCTGTATTTTCAATGCAGTGAATCTAAATAAGAGCAAATACCTGAAGTTATGCTTTTGAGTTCATATGTTCTGCTACTAGTGTGACAACTCCTTTCGCAATCCTGCAATCCTACACAGTCACATTTAAAGGACATTTCTGTTTCACGTTTCTTCTGCTGCAACAACACAGAAGAGGCTGAAAAAGGAAGCTTTCACTGCAACTGTCTGTTGAAAGAAAAGTAAGCTGCAGCCGCTATAACAGGGAAATAATTAAAAGAAATGTTGTCGCAGTCACATTTGAAAGCAGGTCTTTGTCTTGTTTTTAAAGCAGTTTTTATGAGATGAAGTACAATGCATAGGTCTTGTCAGAAAAAGCCCCTGAGCCACTCGTGATTGACGGTGCAGGTATGTTCTGTGTACATTCCTCTTTCGAGCAACGCTGGAAAGTCCCTTATATTGCAGTCAGTCCTGACCAATCACAGCCTGTCAGCACTGGGCGGCCCCTGTGGTCGGTTCTGCAACTGTATTAAAGGAAGGAGCAACTTCTCTGGTGAAGACGAAGGCAAAGAGTTCAGACTGAGCACAAGGCAACAACTCACCTCCAGGTAAATAAGTGCTGGTGCTGTGTTTTTTTTCTTTGCTAAGTCCATTCTGACATGTGTTCTGTAATGTTTATCTATTGAATCAGACACCAAAAGGGCTGATGAAACTTTGCATTTCACTGCCTCTGCTTCTTTATAGACTACGCTGTAAAAAACTTCTTTCATATTCTTTAAATACACTAAAATATGATTAAACACAGACAGTGCATTTACATTTCTAACATGAGGTCTCTAACAATGCATCCTTGGATGTCTGCTTATTTGCTAGTTTTGTTTCTTACAATCTTACATTCGCTGAAGATACAAGAACTCGTCTGAATGAATGTGTAAAGTTCAAAAGTTTAGTGAACTAGAAATCGAGAAACTGTTATAGGAAATGTTATGTTCAGAATATATGTCAGCTGATGCATGGATTCAAATAAAGAGTTAATATCTGCCAGTATATCATTTAAAAATCTTTTTTATTCTCTGCTTTTCCTGATTAAATCTAACAGAAATCCTCCCACTGTCATTTTTCCAGATCTCAGCAGGCAATAAGTATTTTTTTCTTTCTTCTAGACTAAACAATGAGAGCTGCAGTGTTCACCGTCCTTCTCTTGCTGATGCTATATCAAGGTATGTGCATTATTATTCTGTGATACATGCAATAAAAGTACTTTGTTCATTCTATAAATCCAACCACTGCCCATCCACCTATAACCTAACGCAGCTCTGCCATTTACTCTACTTTTATGTTGGTTTTTGTTGATGTTTTTTTTGCCAAAGATTACTGTACGTGTCACTAAATTAAATCAGGCTGCACCTCATCAAGCAGTTCAGACGCAGTGACGAGTTGTCAGTTATTCTTTACATCTTCCTGCAGGTGGAGCCCTTGTATAACTATCTGTACTAACGTGTGCCTGGTTGAGAGTTCGGATCAGACGAGGTCAAACGCAACATCAGTCCTGATGTAACCTAAAAGGAAATTACACTTAATGCAACAAAAATAACACAATGTACCTCAAATTACTAAATGTTGGGCCAAAAGTAGCAAATATTATTGGTTGGTGGTCAACAAATGCTGCTCATTCATAATCATATAACTTTATTAGCTATTTTAGGGTAATTTCAAGACCTTTACCTTACATTTGTCTATGCTATATCTTCTTTATTTCAAAACATTCCAGGTTATGAAGAGCTTCCATCATTTGATATGAAAATACGTGCAGACGTCATTACATTATTGAAAAAATAAATAAATAATGGAATTGTCATGTTTTTACATGTGTCTCCCCATAAAATACTGGCAGTAGACGCATCCTGTCATAGTTGCGTTGGGGAGATTGTCTGGAATCTGTCAATACCAGAGCTATGATGATGACATACTGTATGACTGTAGTGTTGAACTGAAATAAATGCTGTCGTTTTATTCACTGAAATACATACTAGTGCATTTTCCCCTTTGTGTGTTGACCCAGGAGAGGCGCTGGAATGTAACTACTGTTACTCGAAGGGAAGTGACCTCTGCACCCCCACCGGCACCCAGATCTGCTCCAGGTCTGCTGATGCTTGTGGTGCAGTCATACTTCAAGGACCCCTGCGTAAGTTTTTTTTTTTACAAATGAGGGGATAAGCCACTCAGTGGGTCCCTGTCAGTGAGGGCCAGTTAAAGGATAACGTCACAATTTTTCCAGTCATTTGTTAAAAGTGCTCGTCAAAGTGAGTCTTTCTGAGCATAAAATCCCCTCTATGTGTTTCTAAAACAGTGGTACTCCATTGAGCTCTGAAGAAGAGAATGTAATGCAGATTTCAGCTGATATTTAGTTCAGTTTACTTCAGCTTAGTTATTTCAATTCTATTCGTTTAGTTCAGTTCAGAACAGTTCAATTCAATTAAGTTCACTTTAATTCAGTTAAGTTCAGTTTAAATATTCACGTGTGCAACTAACTATTGTTTTAAGGCAGACTTTAGATTAATAACCTAAACCACTTCAGACTTGAACATAAGTGTATATAGTGCTAACCTGTTCATTAAACATGCTATTTATATTTTAATTATGTGTCTTTTGCTTTATCACCCCAGAGGTTTCATTCCGTCAGTGCATGAACATGGCTGTGTGTCAGGGCTACATCACCACACCCGGCGCGTTTGCCCAATGCTGCAGCACCGACCTCTGCAACTGAGCCTCTTCATTCAGCCTGGGACAATACAATCGCCAACAAAGCGGACTCTATTTACCTTCATTTTGCTTTTACACTCCTGAAAATCACATTAAAGCCTGTTTCATTTCTCTAAATGGAGTTAAAGAGATGAATTTTGTTTCTAAAACGGCTATAATCACAATGTACCTTTTGTGTCAGGTCAAATCTAAACCAGCTGAGTGACACTAGATGGCAGCAGAGCACCATGGCGAGCAAAAAGCACCCACCTTGCTCTCTGATGCATGTGTGTTTTGAAAAGACCAATCATTAAAAGCACAAATAATGAAACTGAGTGACATTTTGATATGCTTTTGATATAGAGTTTTGACGTCTTTCTCCTTTATATGATGAATTTAAATGACAAGTGGTGAGGCTTATCATTTATTAAAGCCAGGCCGTTTCACATGAAGTTTAATAATGGATTATCTACTGAGCAGAACATATGCAAATGCATTTTTTTTTTCTATTGCAGGCAAAGATCAGCAGAAAGAGAGATAGATGCGTTCTCCTTTGTGTGGGCTGTTTACATGTCTTATGAAGTGATGGCTTGGCTTGTCACTTGTAAGAGTAATCTAGGATCCAAGGGCTAATTTACATTAGTCAGTGTGTAAATCAGATCCAGTGCCAGCTAATGTTAATGTGGTAAAGAGCTTTCTGGTGAAACAGGTGGACTGTATTTAAGCAATATCTAACTCCTAATCAGCATGTGGACATAAATTGAATTTTGATTTAATACTTAAGGTTGTGGACTTTGTTCTATAAGTCTCTACAAAGAGATCTCAGTTAATATGCAGTGGATACTCCCTTGGCAACAGCTATAGCCTTGAAACTGTGTCGGTAGGTCTTTATCAGCTTTGCAATTTGCCATTGTTCATTTTTACAAAATTCCTCAAGCTCTGCCAGGTTGCATGGAGACTGAGAGCCACAAATCCAGTCACAAATTCTGGATTGGACTAAGATTAAACTCTGACTCTTTCATTTACATCAGTGAGTATGGGATAAATAAGGCAATACGATTCAACTGCACCATAAACTACTGTACACTCTCCAAAATCTCCAAAATGATCTTCCACAATAAACAGTTAACAGCTATTGTTGAGAAATATAAAATAATTATCACTAACAAACTTTTTCATGACGAAATAGTGCGTCTGTAAAGTAACCTGGGGTTAAAGTAAGTACTCTGTTCAGGTTTGTCCTTTGCTGTCATGGTTACAACAATAAACTTGCAGTTAATGTCACAAAAAGGTCATCTTGAAATAGGAAACAAACAACAATGTGACATGTTAAAGTTCGGTGTTTACTCAACCCATCCATCTACCCAACCTCCTCCTGACATTGATTTTGTGACTAACAAAGTCTGACTTCACCCTTTGCTCCTGTCTTAACTAACATGGTCACTAAACTAACAATTACATTTTGGATATATTGGATCATAACAAGCTGTGTGCACAAATGGCATATGTGAGTGTTTTGTGTGTGAGAACAGTTTCAGCTTTTTTGCTAGAGATGGGCGACAAATTAAAGGAAAAACCTAAATAAATGCTTCAATACAGGTGCACTGCATATAATAAAATAAGAAGTCAACATCTAGTCATGCTTTGGGGAAGTGCATCAAAATGCCATCATGAAATTGTATCAAGGTGCCAAGAGGGAAATGATCGAAGTGACTTTGAAAGAGGATTCAATGTTGCAGCACAGATGGAAGGAGCTTCAGTCACAAAGAGCACTCTGGGCATTGCTTCAGTAGGACCTCTGACTAAAGAGACATCTAAATTTACATCTGTGGGAAAGAAATTAGTAAATAGGGTGGGAAATTGTGGTTGATGATGTATTTGATGCCTGTAATGTTCGTGCAGTAGTCTGATATGTAAGGAAACCAAGAAGAGCTACTATTCCTCAAGTGACTGAGAATATCAGTGCATAATGCAATCAGGCAGTCAACAAGACCAGCCTGCTGACAATTACACAGAACGAGATATTATAATAAAGAAAGAAATCCCAAATTACAAATATGAAAGCAGGCTTGACAGTACATACCACAGGTGCTTATGTATAGAGATGATGAAAAAGTGTGTTACGCTCAGATGAGTTGTTCTTTTACCATATTCCTGACAAGTAAGTGAGTGCATGTCCTACGTGAATGCTTTGTAGCTTTGGTCAGCAGTGTGGGGCATTTTCCTGGCATGGTTTGAATCACCAGATTTGAATGTTATCAACCCATCATGAAAATGTCCTCAGGATGCTCACAATCCCTAGAATTCAGTGGATATGTAGTGATTGGTAAGTATGAATCTGAAACAACACACAGCGGCCCCACAAGGATCAGTTCTCTGATTATTCAATCTGTACATGCTTCCCCTTCATTAATTTTTCCAAGACTTTAGGGTTGCTTACCGTAGACTATGCAGATGATACCCAGATCTATCTCAGCCTCTTACTGAATGATGATGCTCATATAGACTTGCTCTGCTTTTATCTTGAGAAAGTAAACAACTGGATGCAACAAAACTTCCAAGTCTGAAATAATTCTGTTTGGAAATAAAGAAGAAAAGATGACAGTCGGTGCTTCCTTTGAGTCAAGGGCACTAAAAATTCACATCCAGGTCAACTGTCTTCCAGTTAAATATAGAATTGAATTCAAAGGCCCTACTTATTAGGCCTACTTAGGATAAAGTCTGGTCTAAACTACCTGGCTTAAACTTGTCTGCACTTTCATTCACTTAAAAATTAATTAATGTGTACGTAAGCCAACTTCCATCCATCCATTATCTATACACCGCTTAATCCTCATGAGGGTCGCGGGGGGGCTGGAGCCTATCCCAGCTGACTTAGGGCGAAGGCAGGGGACACCCTGGACAGGTCACCAGTCCATCGCACAGTCCAGAAACATGTTGAGGTTAATTGGTGATTCTAAATTGTCCGTAGGTGTGAATGTGAGTGTGCTTGGTTGTCTGTCTCTAAGTGTAGCCCTGTGATAGACTGGTGACCTGTCCAGGGTGTCCCCTGCCTTCACCCTGAGTCAGCTGGGATAGACTCCAGCCCCCCATGACCCTAGTGAGGATTAAGCGGTGTATAGATAATGGATGGATGGATGATTTCATTTTCTGCTGTGTTATGTTCACCTGTAAAGCACTTCAAATAAACTCTGTGTATGATAAGGTGCTATATAATTAAACTTGCTTGCTTGCATTAATACATACATATGAGCCAGTAGGGAACTCCTCCACTTTCTAGTACGCTCAGGAGGCACGTTATCGTCCATTCTGTTTACTGATGAACTGAAAGTAACCTTGATACGTAAAAGTAAACACTGAGTCAAAGCGAAAGTCAAAAGGAAACTTGAGTGAATAAATATAACAATATGATGGTTCGAGAGGAGACTCAGACTCAAATATCCGGGTCAAAAGTCAGTTGATTAACTCTTACTTGCCTTCTTT
The DNA here is from genome assembly GCF_000690725.1 of Stegastes partitus. Classification (NCBI taxonomy): domain Eukaryota; kingdom Metazoa; phylum Chordata; class Actinopteri; family Pomacentridae; genus Stegastes; species Stegastes partitus. The sequence goes on from NW_007578076.1 coordinate 6,834, forward strand.
TGTAAGTGCAAAATTGTCATAAATGTTGTGATAACCTCACTCCATTAAATGCGGTGATATTAGCCTACTCAGTCGACAAAAAGACCTGGGACTGCCCTCTATGTATTTGTGATTTTTGATGAGCTGTTTGGGTTCACTCATCCCCTTAGAGGGTCACTGCAAATCCATACAAAGTTGTTCTGGATGATCACCTGCATCTTATGATCAAACATTACTATCCTGATCTGACTAGTCTCTTTCAGAATGATAATGCCACCACCATGCTCCATCACCACCATAGTCAATATACCAAATACGGGAATATGTTTTGGAAAATTATGTTCCATTCTTCCAGTAGAGTTCCAGAGACTTGGAGCGCTGAACCTGTTCTGGTGGCACATACTTACTAAGATGCTTCATGTTGGATTGTAGGTGCACCTAATATTAACAACTTTACAAAACTCATTGCTAGTTTGTTTACTCAAAATGCTTCACCTGTTTACCTGCATTTCAGCCATCAGATGCAGCACAGCATAGCGACATGCACCGAGTAGTGACTGAAACAATATTCTACATTCTTCTTTGGAGGGAAACGAGCCTGTTTAGGTGGTTAGGGCGTCTCACTGGGATCTCTGTATACAGGTCGCATCTACTGGGAGAAAGACCCCAGGGCAGAGCTGGCGGGAGTACAGAGTACACATCCCATCTGGCCTGGGAATGCCTCAGGATTCACCAGGAGCAGCTGGATAAATTAGGTAGATGCACATCTCTTATGGTGCGTTCAGCTTTGTTTGCTGCCACTGTAAACACAGAAAAAATTAAAGGTATGGACGCACAGCCTGGTTATATTTTCAAAGCAGACCTCTCACGTGTACTGAAGTACTAAGTAAAAGATTGAGTATTTCCTCTACTACTTACAATAAGGAGGAAAATAAACAGCTGTTTGAGCAAAACAACTGCTTCCAGCCAATGAACTTTGGACAACCTAACATGTAATTCCATATTAAATGATAACCTGAAGCAGTTTCTTCACGTGCAACCATCAGAGCAGATAGTTCTGTAATTGGGCAGCATACAAACAAACTTCCATCATGATTGCTGCTGGAGAGAACACCGGGCTCCCCTCTCCACCACCACACACACCCAGGAAACCTACAGGGAAATGATCAGCCTCCTTCTTTATGAGGTGTACCCCATTAAGTGGGGCTTCCCTTCAATAACAAGTGCCCGGGAGCAGTGTGGAGCTGTCCACACAGCTGTCTGCATGGAGCCTGAAGGACCCCACACTGAAAACTGGGATTCCACCAGGACACATGCAGAGAGGAAGACCCACACAAACGCACACACTGAAGCAATGAAAAACACATGGTGGGAAATCTGTAACAGAGATTAGATTCCAGTGTTTTTTTGATTTGTTTTGTTATCTGGGGAAGATACCACAGATACAGACAAAATCAAATATGTCTTTGGATTAAAATAACTCCTGTCTTAATTATTACAAACCTTATTTTTTAACTGCTGAGATCTTGGGACATAGTGACACTGTGCTCTGCGATGTTTACACAGGTTGTAAACAAACTATTCAGGTATCTAAATTTATTTAAAGGTGCAACTGGAAGTGAGCACACTTAAGATGCCATTTATGCTTTCTTATTTATCTTCTTTCACCTTTGTTCTCTCTTCCAAATCACTTCCCTGATAGTCTAACTGCTCAGTTTTGCAGCTAACCCTTTCAAAAGATGTCACAATGTTTCTGGTTCGCAGCAATTAACTAGATCACTACAATCTTAGTGTTAGTGACAGCAAAAAGAACCAACATTTACAACAAACTAGAATTATCCATGACAATTTCAGCAAAGGACCGCACAGTTTCTTTGTAAGATTACTCTTGCCTGCGTGAAGAACACCTCAATACCCAATAGAAAAATGTTTACATGTCAGAGTTGATATAGACATGCTGTATGTCAAAACACCAGGGCCTGTACTTTTTCTGTCCACTGTAACAATGATTGACAAGACGTTTGGATTTCTACAGCTTTGATAGTGTTTTTTCCACATGGAGAGAGGACTTAGAGTGTCCGAATCTATACGAGATTGTTTATCATCATCAATAGAAATATATATTGTCTTGAAGATAGGATAATCTTTCTATCAAAGGCCTGTCGAGTGTTTGATTTTCATTTTCATGCAGTTGGACAGAAGTTCCATTCAAACATCCCCTTACTTGTTGCTTGGTTGGTGGCAGCAGGTTAAGCAGGTCATTCCAGTTCCTCCTGGGAGATCCCCAAGGCGTTTCAAGGCCTGATGAGATATATAATCTCTCGTGAGTTCTGGATCTCCTCCTGATTGAATGAAAGAAACAGAAAACCCCCAAAAGGAGGTATTAGATGCGTAAATCACCTCAGAAGGGTTAGGGTTAGATCTGAAGAAGCAGCAGCAGCTCTATTCTGAGTTTATTCTGAAACTCTTTTCATGCTGTATGGCATTGCGACGCTCTGAAACGTATTCATTCCAATGACGTGCGCCATGCAACAACAGTTTGCTGCTGTGAGTAAAGTGCACCAGTTGGCAAGTTTGCTGTGCTCAGAGCTCAACTTTGGCTACGTCGTTCTTTCGGTCACTACCCAGAGCTCACGGATGAGGTTTGGAAAGTGGACCAACTAGTAAATGGACTGCACCAGTTCATTACATTTTTCTACCCCTCCTGAACAAGAGCCCCTTCGCTTCAGGAAGCAACTCACCCTCAACTCGGACAACTCAAACTTTCTAATCTTTCTAGAGCTTAGATTTTTTTTTTTTTAGACAATACTAGGCTTTTATGACTAACTTTGGAAGATTTTTCAGTCATTTGTATTTTTTTTTTAATCAATCCTAAAATTCTTTATTGTATGACATACACTTATTTGGTTTATCTTTGTGTTTGAATCGCTCTCAGATGACATGTGCTCATGCAGTACATTTCTGACACCTGTAAATTTACTGTGTGCTGACAACTGGAAGAACTTAGTATAGGGTTTTGTTTACAATTACTGGAGAAGGCCTAATTTGCACACATGCCAGAGAGGTTCTGCTGGCACCCTCTGATGAGTGACTTTTCCCACGCTATATTGTGCTGGTGCTATAAACACTACATAGAATCTGCACATACATATAAACACTACGTCAGTTTTTCCAAATCAACATCTGAAGACCGGAATGTCCTTAATAAAAGGGAGTTTGAGTGATCCGCAGAAAAATAATACAGACAAATGAATGGAGAAAGCAATGCATTGCTGGCTTTTGCCCCTTGTCTTCTTATCTGTTTGTGATATCTAGTTTGGGTACATCCAACTTGGAGGGGACCCCGAGGTAGATCAGAACTCGCTAGAGGGATTTCATATCCTGCTTAACCTGATGCAGCCGCTCTACCACAACTCTTGATAAACAGAAACAAATGGATGTATGGAGGAACGCGAAGTGATATGAGCTCTGCTTGTATTTACCTGTAGGCAGTTTTCTCCTTGTCTCATTACTGAATAAGAGCTGCATTCACATCCTTTATTCACTGTAATACAGACCTGGGATCACTGTTAAATGTTCATCAGTGATAAGCAGAAAAAGTTTGCCTTCAACCTGCTTCATGTTATCTTTGCTATCAACAATCCCCTCCAGCATCCAAAACTTGTAGGAGAAAACACAAGCAGCCTTTTTCTGAAAAATGTTTACACTGCCTTACTTGTTTTGTCTGACTCTGCTGTCATTGCCTTCTAGGCCATTCTGCAGCTCTGCTTCTCTACATTCATCCCCATCACCAATGTCAAGGCCCTGTTAATGGGTCCCAAAGGAGCATCTTCAATTTATAGGGCCTTATCCCCATAGATCTACCGAGGCGACAGCATTGAAGCCAAAATCTTCATTGTACAAAGTTTCTGCATTCAACTCTTTTCCGAAATGAACTGTATTTGACATTTTACAATCTGGCCCCAGCAAACTGGCATGCACAACAGCGCACACAATGAGTCCATTACATCGTCATAGTGCGTTGTTTTTATTTGTGAAACAGTAAGTCAAACTCACAGCAGGAAGCTCAGAGGGATTTTCTCCTTCCTGTTGTGGGTGGACCACCAGAGCATCAGCTCCCTGCCGATCTGGAGACACACACTTCATTAACACCCTATTTCAGGAGTATCCCTCGCAGACGCAATGCAACACAGAAAATACCTCAGAGATTTGCTTGTCGGCCTCATGACAATTTCTCGAGTGGGTGTGTTGAGAAGAATTCAGTCAGTTGGCTCGGACGTGGCTGCTTGGAACATCTCATTGCATTAAAGACGTATGAGATGTCCGAGTAGAGGTGTAATGAACCTGCTCAGTGTCTGAATCAGAGAGGTAAAAACTCTCAGCTGCAAAGGCTCATTAGGCCAAAGACAGTACTATAAAACCTACGAGAGAGCACTGAAGTATGCGTGTGTGTTTGGAAATGTAATGTGGCTGGGAAAAATAGGCCCCTCATTAACACTGCAGGATGCTCCAGCAGTGCAAGCGGGGCCCCTTATGCCAGGCATGAGAGAACCGACAACCTGAGGAGGATCTCTTCAGAGTTTCCGAAACGTCATGCTTTCTCCTTTCCTTGGGCAAGGAAACCAGCAGTGCCCTGCCTGCTTATGAGAGATATGCTTGTGGTTACTTTAATAGAGCAGTCTATAAAAATGCTGTTGTTTTGCAGCTACCACTGCACGTTACAGCTGGGATTCCCTGGAAAATACATGGCCTGCAACCCCCTGAAATTGGCTACATCGGGGAGAAAGCACTCTCGCTCTCCTGGAAAGAAGTTCCACCTGTGTGTAAAATCACAGATTCACCAACATAAATGCTTCCTCTGCATTAATAGAACAGCAAGAGGTGTGAGAAGGTTTTCCCTTGTGCTACTACATCTGGCCGTTGTGCAAAATAAACTCTTGGAAAGATGCCATGCAGTGTATTGTAACACAACAATACACTGCATGCATTTACACATATTCTGTTTTAGGCACATTGTCATTTGACATTTTATTTTAATATGTTTATAGTGTTACAATGTCAGAGAAAACCCACAATAAAGACAGACACAAAGATATTGCTGACATTATAAATGACATTTAAATAGATAAACCTAAATAGTTAATTAAGCACTGGTGCCAGGCATGTTTCAGCAGATTATGCTGAAACATTTAATTATATATTAGATGCTTTACATTGTGTTCATAAATTCTCATACAGTAGGCAGCTGCTCCTTTTGATGCCTCGTTGAATGAATAATGCCATAGATAAACAAACACATATTCATGATGTTAAATATTTCACAAAAATGAAAAGGAGCTTTACTTGCACAGCTGGAAATTTTTCTTCTCATTAATTCCGGTGCGAGCACTGGGTTCTGGAGACATCACCTCCTGGTTGTGTCATGAATAATTCAAGGACACGTGAATGACAGTATGACGGAGCTCCAAAAGACAAAACTACATTCAGCAGAGCTTTTTTTTCAAACATTTATCTGCCACCAAATTAAGTCTCCTCCACAATTTGACTCTAAGTATCAAATCAAGTGAAGCCTTCATGCATTCAAGTGTCAAGTAAGTTGAGTCCAAGTGGAGTTGCAAGTTTAACCAGCTTGAATCCAAATCTCAGTCCTACAGCTCTGATGCTGAATGGTTGCCAAATATGCATGGCTACACTTAACGTTCAAGAACACTGAAGAAGTTTATGTTACACTTAGAAATGAAATGGTGCCAGTCCAGTTAATTTCACCTGAGTGTGATTACACAGACTCTGTGGAGAAAACTCATTGATAATTGGTCCTTTGGCCACCATGCTAAGCTCATGAAAACAGGGGCAGATGGTCATCAAATGTGTGCTGCTGAACACAATTTCTGACACAACTTACTGCAACTTTATTAATTACACTGCATTCTTAACTACGTTTTAAGGTAAACCTATTTTCTACCAGATTACATTTGTTTGTAATGCATGACAAATATGTTTTTTCAGGAAAAAATGTATTGCCGTTTTTTTTGTTGCTTTACTGTTGCTGCTTTCAGATGCCAGCCAGTCACATGGTATCTAGGGCTGGACTTTTTACCCCGGTGAACCAGAAACTAGAGAAGAAGTCATATTTTAACCCAAGCTGTGACCCATTTCCTAACCTAACCAAGTCATTTTTAATGCCTGAACGTATCTAAGCTTATATCATGCAGCTATCATTGTAAAAGTGTCAACCAGGCCATGATATTCGCAGAAACCAACAGCAAAGTGAAAAAATCTAAAGTACACAATGAGTGAAAATGAAGTTTAAGTCAAGTTCTGCTGGTCACCTGGGTGACATTGCTGGTTTTGCCTCTAACCTCTTCTCCTCCCACGTTAGGCAGATATTGCGGCTGTTGGAAACTGGACGCCTCGTTTACATTTCCCGCAAAATGTAATTGAGAATGCAATGTAGTTGCACAAGGTGGTGGAGTAAGGATTGACTCACTGATGTCTTTTCTATAAATCTAAATGCAGATGCTACTTTGGTCACGGTTACGATTAAAACACTCGCCAGATGAGCGGTCTTTGTGACTGAAGCCCCTGCCATCTGTGCCCCAACAATAAACCATCTGTCAAAGTCACTGTGACCTTCTCCTCTTTGCGTCTTGGCACAAAAAATCTGAATCTACAAGGCCAACTCACTATTTTTATACATTCTACCGAGCAGCACTGGATGCTACTCAACTGTAGTGGAAGTGGTGATCTGCATTCTTGTTACTACACTCATTTTTTCTTTGAATTTGTCCCCCATCTGTAGGATTACCTGACATACCTCGGTTTTTCGGGAACTACTTATTAACAGTTTGTTAGTTTTCAGGTCATTGCACCTTCCTCAGTGATAATCGGATATTTTTGTGTACCATATTGTGAAGTATTACTGTTTTATTATACCAACATCTGAAAGATTATGATAGCGAACCAATATCACTGTAAATCACAGCTTTGTTTTTATCAGATTTCACTTTCAATACACTGGGACTCTGTCAATAAATCACATCTGCCCAGTGAACTGACAGCTCAGCCGACTGGGATTAAAGCTCTCAGCATCCTGACCCTCAACCGTGCACTACGCCTAGATCTTATAGCTCCTCCCTTGGCTATATAATTTCTAGTTTAGCCGGGCTTCCATCAGATTACTCCCCACAGCATCCTCTTGTTTCACAGCCCCACTCCTGGACGCAGGGAAAAGAAAAGAAAAGATGCTGCCCACAAGCTGCGGTGCCAAGACGCGTCTGTCTCTATGGATTATTTTCCTCTGCGTGTCCATCGTGTGCGCCAGGAAGGAGCACGCTGATGCTGATGATGCTGATGAGTCCTGGCCGGAGAGTGTTTCCAGGGCGAGGTGTGCGTCGCGGTGCCTCAGCTTGCACAGCGTCGCTGCGCTCTCCACACCTCTGCAGGTAAGCGCACCGATGGCACCGGAGTGCGCACGCTTCCAACTCCTGTGCTTCTATTAAAGTAACCATTACCGGTGAAGTTACTCGGTCATAATGAGGTTTTAAACTAAACTTGATCTATATTTTGGATAATTTGATGTGAGATCTCACCTTTCTGGCAACAGAAGGTAGTTTCCAATCATTTGTATGAAACCTGAAGCTTGTTTAAGTTTGGAAATCACTGTCACAAAGCTTTGATTATATGTTAGCTGCTGTTAGCTTTAGTTACATTCCAGTTAAAATTCATGAATTGAAATGTTATCAACCCTATGGCCAGGTCTGTGCAAATTGATTTTCATACTGTAATGAAGTCAGTGGCTGGAAATGATTAGCAGTAATGTAAAATCCACTTTAACATAAAAAAACCTGGATGAATTTTTTCATTCATTTATTTTCATTACAGCCTTTGGTTTAAAAATGAACAAATCCTTCGTAATGTGGTGATATGTTTCTCTGGGGATTCACTGCTGTAGACCCACTGACTAAACAGACATATCACAGTGAAAACAATGTCAGTGTGTAAAAAATGGGGGTGTTAAATATTGATAATAACAACTTCAGTCACTCAAGTCATGAAAAGTCCACATAAACCCCTCCTAAAACTTTCTGACAGACAGGGGCCACAGCAGACAATACGGCTTGTTATACTGATTATATTGTTCATACAGATCCCTCATGTGTCAGTAACTATCTCTGCACTCACACACACACACACACTGAAACACACACAAAGAGAGAATGCCCCTCTTTGCCTCTTTGCTCCAGGCTTTAGAGCAGTGGGGGAAGCTTTCTTGTACACTTACTTAAACCAATGATAACTGCACACAATGATGGTCCAGTCCACAAAAGAAGAGAAAATCAGACTAAATCATGCATGCTGTGCTGCTGTCTTTGCCACTGCTTGCTTTTATCTGCACTAAACTAACAAGTAGACGACTGTAAGTAGCTCCAAGTGTTCAAAACTGCAGCTCTGATGTATCAGTCAGTATTGGTGCATCCAGCGTCCTGGAGGAGTGAGCCAGTGACGGTTTGTGCAGCGCTGTCAGCTAATTGACTACTGAAGTGTGAAACGCACTCACATTGACTTTATGGATGTGGGATAGATTGGGGGAACGTCCAAGTCAGACCGCAACTGGGATCCTGCCTCCAACTCTGCATGTGACTGATGGGACAGAGTCAGTGTCAATATCCAGTTGTTCCTCCCCCCAGTATCCTGTCATGGAAAATAAGTCAGCAGGACAGTTTATCAATGAAGGCAACATTTTATCTACATACATGTATGTTGGACCTTCAGATGCTGCTAGAAGATGATGATAACTTCACTGTGGTCTACATATTTATATTGTTACTATTACATTTATACTATTAGCATCAGTTTCTCAGTGCTGATTCCTATTACAAATTGACCGATTTCTTTTCTCAAACATTTAGGCTTCTGTGAAGGAGACCCAGTTAAAGCCACTGTTCCCATCACTGACTGTAGTATTTTCCACTTTATCAGGTTCACATTTTGACTTGTCAGTGTCACTTAAATCTCTTTTTTGGGGCATTTTTCTTGATGTAATCAAGCTGCTTAATAGTTATGCACAACTTATTATAAGGTTTTAATCACTTAAAGTCACACCATCTCTCATCACACAAACACACATCATTAAATCAAAAAAACATTCAAGTTCATAGGATTTGGAGTTGGAAAATGAGGCTAGGAATAATAATGAGGTAATTGTGCATGCAGTTTAAAGAAAAGGAAACTGTCACAAATCTATTGACGCCATTTCTTTTTTTAATACTTTTTGCTTTCAGTTTCAGGTGTCAGACTAACTTATTGGTTTGACATTTAAACAAAGTCAATAGAGATAAAGAAAAAAAGAGCAGTTTGACACATCTGAAAAAAGGAGGTGTTAGTGCAAAGCTCTCATGCCAGATGGTTTGTCTGAGAAGTCATCCTTGGAATTGGAAAAGGGCGGGCACTACCAAATAATACTTGGCAGGTGATTGGATGAACCATCTGTCTTTCACCATCCATCATGAGCTCACGTGCAACTAAAACACACTCATAGCTGCCATTGGTTCCTCATAGGATGCTGATTGGTTCGTCAGAGTCCAACTGTCTTGTATAGCAAAGTTAGAGCAGCTGTAACTGGATCTGGAGGTGAGAAAGTAGGAAGGGCTTGACCTTAGATATCTTGTACTTTTTATTTTCTCTTAAACAATTACGGTGATTCTACACAACAACAACCTTTGCAGAAAGTTTGTCCAATCAGGCACAGTGTACCTGTTATTACATGTTATTACTGCAGAGCTGCCAGGTCGATTTCTATATTGTCTGAGCGGCTCCATTGAAGCACAGGGCAGTGATTTGTTGAAGTGTGGCTCAGTTAGTCTTATGAAAGTTCAGAGAGGAGAAGAACAACCTTCACTTCAATAATCCGCAACCCCAGAGGAGACAATTTAACTCAGCTCTCCATCAATCACGCTCTATTTACTTATTGGCAGAGCAAATGTCAGTGTTTGAAAGGCCACACGCTCTTGTCGACTCTGTCAGAAAACCACCAACACAAATAACAGCGTGTAATTCCATGATCCTCCACCTCCGTGTTGATTTATGATAATGCTTCTTTCATTATTTCCGCTAGATGTAAAATGAAAAATGCACGCAAAACACTGAACTAATGCTCAGTCTTGTATATCACAAACACAAGAGCAAACAACTAATCAAACATGAAATGATTGAAGAGGATTTCGTATTCCACATAAAATGGCAAGCCCTGATGTGGAACCCTCAAGGAAAGAGAAGAGGCTGGCCAAAGAGCGCTTGGCGAATGGATCATCAAGGGGCTTGGGTACACTTGGACCCAACTGGAAAGAAAAGCTCAAGACCGGGGTTATCTGGAGTTCCTTTGTCAAAGGCGTATATACCAGGAAGGGTGTCAGGGCATAAGAAGAAAGCCTGATGTCGTAGATTCTGACTTCATAATTTACGTATAGTGCCAATGCAAAACAATGAACATGCAGTACATCATCCGATGTTGTCTGAGTCTGTAGTGTGTCACAAATGTGCAGTAAATGTAACTTTAAAACCCTAATCTGTGGTTGTGCAGAATCAGACACCAACCTCTATACCCAAAATGATGCAAAAAAAACAAACAAAAAACTAGCAGTGAGTGGCAAATTCATGGATGGAAGCACTTTGTTGGTGAAAAAGGTCAAAAGTGGAATGTCCAGGCTTGTTGGAGGTGCCAGAAAGACAACAGTGAACCTTGATGTGGATGGGATACAAAAGCAGAATATGTTGGGTTGGCTCTTATCAGGGAGAAATCTGAGGCTGCAGGGGACACAGGTTCACCAAAACTGGGCTGTTGAAGACTGAAAAAACATAGCTTGGTCTGACAAATCTAAATTTCTGCTAAAGCTGCAGCTGGTAGGCTCACAATGTGGCGTAAACAGCATGAATCCATGGACCCAATCTGCTTTGTGTCAGCAGTTCAGGCTGCTAGTAGTGTAATGGTTAGGGGAATGTTTTCTTTGTACATTTTCAGCTCAGAAATACCCATCAATCAGTTTGAATGCAGTCTGTCTGAGTACTGCTGCGTAGAATGTGCATCCCTTTATAGCCTCAGTTTACCATCTTCTAATGGCTGCTTCCAGCACCAAGTAACAAAGCATAAGTCATCTCAAACTGGTTTCATGTACATAGCCTCTCCAGTCAGCAGACGTGAATCCAGTGAACCTACTTAGATAGATTTAGTGTGTTAATGTGCAGCTGACAAATCTGCAGAAGTGATGTGATGCGCTCATGTCAACATGGTCACAAATCAAAATGTAAACAGCTTTACAAGCAGTATGCGGGTGTATAGAAGTACATGAGTGCTGGGATAAATAAGTAATGAGTTACTTTAGTATACATTTTGGAGGTAGTTTCTATACAATATATGCATGTGGACATGTTTATGTACAGTATATCCAACCAAGTTAAAATTATATTGAAGATAATACAGTCAGAGATGTTGCTGGGTTACTACCCAGGGACAAGAGACAACTGACAAGTAAGGAGTGTTCCTCTGTTTGGTAGCTGAGACAAACAAGACAGTGATGCATACTGATGTGACACTGAGAATCAGAGCTGTAGCAGCAGCTCCTGAATCCCTTTGAAATATCTGACCTGTTCACCCAGTAAGAAAATCGCAGTGGATGCAGCCTGAAGGCCTGTGATGTCCTTCAGGTGGGTCAATCTCTTTAAGGACTTTATGACCAATGCTGTCAGGGCAACAAGTCTGCTAATTGCACACTTCCTTCACCAGCTAAGGAAGACAGCTAAAGATCTCTGAAAAAAATTCTATGTGAAATGTTGGTTAAAAAAAAAAGTTGTGGAGTGAACTGTTAGATACTCAAGAAACAGTTCTGGTAAACATAGCAGGACACCTGACTGAACAAACACAAAAGGAATCACTGACAGCTTCTTCTGAAGTGAAGAAGCCTTTTGGGTGAGAGTTGAAACATCCTCAAGAAGTACAAAAAGAACTCCGGCTGCTTTCTACTAAAGAAAAGAAAAAAGAGAATGCGCAACACCTGGTCATCTGCTTCTGAAATAGTCCCCAACAAAATGACTTTTTCCACTTTAGGCATCACGTCTTAAAAACTTCAGTGGCCCCCGTAATATAGAGCTGCAAAAACCCACAACAGATGTCAAGTCATCTCTACTGAAAAGATCAATTTCTCATAATTTAGAGCAATGCCAGCCTTATTCTTCAAAATGAGATCAGATGTGTGAGTGAAGAAGGACAAACCTGCCTGAAGCGTATAAACCTGGAATGAGGATGTACACGTAGCTCAAACCGAATCTGATGTATCCCTTGAGCTATTTTAGAGGACTGCGTGGCTTTTAATATGCGACACAGATAATCGGTTTAGCTTAGAACGACGGTTTCATATGTTTACTCAACACTTTTACAACCTACAAGATGAAACGCCGCTTTGTTTCTCAAGTCACACTGAAAAATAAATGTACTGTACAACTGTCTCACGGCTTGACCAGTGATCCTCGATCTGCACTCATTATTTTGCAGCAAACGGCCTCGGGCTCTCTGCAGGGAGCCACGAGGACAGTCCCACAGACTGGAGAGTAAAAAATGTAATTTGTCTTCATACAGAAAAATATCAGTTGCGCTATACAAAGTGTGAACTCTGGAGCTGTGTAATGTTCTTCTGACACACTGTAATTACGTTGTTTGCCTCTGAGCTGTGACAGTACGAACCTATAATTAGGACATTAATATGTGTTTCTCTGCACTTAATTGAATTAGACCAGCTTATTCATTTGTGCTTGTCTCTTTGTCTCCCTCTTTTTTTTTACTCCCCTTCTCAGAATAATGGATCTCTGGGCTGGTGTCATAATCATAAACAGTGCGCAAAGGTAAGTCATCTGTGGTTCTGGATTTTGCTTAAATGACTGCACTCCTTCAAACTCACAACATTCTATTGTTCATTTACCTCTCTTTGGTTTCCTGAAGTGTTCACAGACTTTCTCTAGAACAATGACACCATCTATAAATGCCCTTCAGAACATTTGTTCAAGTTCGAGCCCACTCTAGCAGCCATTGAAGTTATCACGAGTCTTAAAGCCCCCATATGGTCTTTAAGGGCCAATTCATTGATGATTGATGTGGACTTTGAAAGCAGACACAAATTCATACTATAATGTTCTAGGGCTTGGTCCAATTCTCTAAAGACCGAACATCTGCTTCACATTCAATGTACTTCTCTCTAAACTCAAATTGTAAGGTCAAAAAATGCCAAATTTAACAGCATTTGTGTTGCATCAATGTTACTCACTTCTTCTTCAACTATTACTAATTTAGAATGATTGTTTGTGTGGGAGAGAATTAACTTTTCTTAAACACACATCCTTAATTCGAGTTGCTTGGGATTTTTCTGCAGATGGTCTGCACTTATTTTGCCCCTTTTAACCTCAGCTAAGCTCTGCAAAGTGCTTTTCAATATGCTTCTCATTCACCAATTCACGCACACAATTCACATCAAGGTTCAGTGCCCAGAGACACTTTTGACCACTAACCTTGTGATTAGAGGACAACCTGCTCTACGGTGAGCCACGGCGGCATTTTGCATTGTTAATTTGCCTGAAAGGCTGCAGCTCTGCACTTTTTACATGGTAATCACAGATTGAACTGTAGCACTGTGCCAATGTGATTATTTCCGACGTGTACCGAGCACAGTGAGCAGACATAGCACAGGATTTCTGGAGAAAATCGTACAGTGTTTGGGCACCATCGATGGAAATCATGTACAAATCAAATCACCTCCAAAGTCTTGCAGCAACTGTATGATTTGCTTCTCTCAAAGTTATACATTCTAACAGCGTGGATGATGGATAATCTTCCCGTACCGCCTCCAGTGAATGTTGGTTTCCATTAACTGCTGAATCTTTCCATCTCTTGTTTTGTCAGTCACAATTTCTGACTGCTGTGCACCGCTAAAGGTCACGCTGCAAATAGTGCGACAATGAACAAAATCATCCTCAGTCTTGGCTGCTGCATTTTTAAAATATGTTTATTACAAATTAATTATGTTGTAAAAATGCATTCTAAACTGCTTTTGCTATATTAAACAAAAAAAATGTAGGAAAAAAATCAAGACAACTACATTTTTGCCACACACCGCGTTTCGTACACTCTGTTACATACCTGCAGGACATTTTGTATATTGATATCATGCACAGATGTGAATTAAACTGCTTCTTTTAGCTGGTCAGTCTAAAGATAGGGAGTCATGTGGGACTGCTGGTGCGTTTCGGTGTAATAAATCACTCTACCTGTGCACATTGTGTGTGTGTATGGGAGTTCATGCCTGCCTAGATGCATGTTTGCCAGAATATGGATAGCTTTATGTGTGTGTGTGTATTTGTGCTTCTCGAGGCAATAAATCAGCCCACATGCAAACCAGTGACAGTGTGCTGTGTGTGTGTGTGTGTACACCTGTATGTGTTACTGCATGCTGGTGTACTATACTAGTTATTGCTTATTTCTCAGCTCTGCCATCCATCACTGAACTTGGCTCTTTATTCTCTGACACTCTATACATCATAGCGGTTTCCCAGCTCGTACATCAACACTCATGAAAGAGGCAGACTGTAATGATGGACTACATGCTTGGCAAGCTCTCTCTATATTGATATTGAGTTTACATCAAAAAATTTCCCATGATAACTTTCATCAACTGATGCTCAGATGGTTATATTTCTCATCCGACGACTCAATCCTGATGTTTTTTAGATCTTTTACAGCGTCCACAAGGGATATTGTCTTGTTGTTGATTAATGGAGATATTAACACGCTTTAGCAGCCTCTCACTTTGGTAACTGCGCCATCCTTGAGAACGATAATTGTGATGACATGTTGGGGCTTCAGACGTCTCCCCAGCTGCATTATTAAGAGCTTCTAAAGTGAGATTTCCAGGCCCTTTAATGAACGATCACAGGGAGGAAAGTTTTTAATGCCGGCACGAATTAGTTGATGATAGCAAGAAGCACTTCATCCTGTCATGTGTGTTAAGCACAGCAGTGCTTTTAATTAGAGCATGTTCTTTTGATTGACAGAGGATCATACATAAACAGTTAATGCATAAATTATATTCTTGTACTGACATTGTGTTGGAATCTTAAACATCCTTCTCTGACATTCTACCACCTCCACCTTTTATTTGGGATCATTGTAGATGTATTAAGAAGCTATAATGAAAAGTATTTTACCTTACCTGCTTTACTGCATGAAAGCAGTGTGTTCTCATTGTATTATATTTTTAGGTTGTTTGCCCGATCTCATCAACTCAATATCTCTTGAATGCCTTCAGGGAATTTCTTCAAATGTTCACTTGGACGCGAGGATGAACTGATGAGAATCCGGTGCTTAAAGGTCACTAAAACCTGTCAAAACATGTTTTTTTTGGCCATAACTCAAAAATTCATACACTAATTAAATCAAAATCCCACAAAAATGTCCAACAGGATAAAATGATGACGTAATGACGTTCTATATCAAAAAGGTATCAGCTTTGTTGTGATGTTATAAAGATACTTTTCTGGCCTTTATTCAACTCAGGAACAGAAACAGAGATCGTGTTAGTATTTTACATTATGTTGGATACTGAATATGTGACAGAAATCTTAGATGCCTTCTTTGAAATTGTGTTTTTTTTTTATCTGGATTATTTTTTGGTGTCTGAAGGTATTTGTACTGCATCCATGTTTTACAATTTGCATCTTCTTTGCAGCAACATTCAAAGTCTGAAAGTAAGTTCATCATGTTTCTGATTGGAAATTATTCCCTGGAGTCATACATGCAAATATAGTGATAATTTCCATTTCTCAAAAAATACACTGGAGTTCTGTTGGGTCTAAGGTTGCTTTCTCACTTGTAGTTTGGTTGACTTGGTCCAGACAAGTCATCAGTTTGGTGAGTGAGTTCAGCGTATTGAGACTGACGTTTTGATTTCTATCCGCACCCATCTCTTGTGCCTGAGCAGTGTCAGCCTTTAGAGGTTTTTAGTTTGGAGAGACTTCTAAATTATACTCCTGTTTAATGGCGGTTAATTGTGAAATGAAAGGCTCTTACAGCGTGATGAGAAATCAATCCATTCCTCTAAAGGATATCACTGCGTGCAATTTACCCCAGAGCTGCTTGGTTCCCTGTGCACTTAAGTTTTCATCAGCGTACAGCAGCACAGCTTTAACAGTAGATGTGGAAAAAAACTGTCAGCCCTGCAGTGACAGGTGCTCTGTGCCCTGAACTCACAGCTGCTTCATCTTGTCTGCAGCCTTTTGATCAAAGGCCAGTTTGTATTTGCGGAAGCTGTAGGTTTGCTACGTCAGAGAGCTGCGTTTTGTTCAGATGTGTTGTCTGCAGTTTTATAATATCTGATCTGTTTTCACTGTCAAGCACTGGCTTGCCTCCACTCTTCAAGGCTCCCAAAGATGTGGTTTTGTTGGAATAACATTTTGAGTCTAAACCGATTGTGAATTCTAGTACCGACTGAAAATATCTGATATTTTCAATAGAATATTTGGGCATGTTCTTAAAATTTGTCACATTTACATTTAAAATTACTTTTAGTGAACTGGTGCAGCGTAGAGTTTGCATGTTGTCACAATTAATGTGTGAATGTGGGACACCAGAAAGTGTTAAAATACTTTTGATGACTCATCTCGCACTTCAGGACATACAATAATATATCACATATGACTTGGAGCAACCTCATCTCCCAGAAATGTCCCCACCTTTACAACCAAACTGCATTCTTATTGTTGTTTTGAAATATATTTTCTCACCAAAAAGTAAGACTGTGACAAAGAAGGAAATGCTTGTTGTTTGAAAGAGACATAAAGTCTGCCGTAGGAAAGCTGTTTTAGCATTTGTCAGCTGTGTTTAACTGTCCGGAATTGAAATTA
>NW_007578076.1:24727-58979 GCF_000690725.1 Stegastes partitus
ATATGTCAGAAGATGCATTTCCCTTAAAGCATATTTGAAAATGCAGTTTAGTTGTATAAGAATGGAATTCTTGGGAGACAGGGCTGGTTGGGGAGATCAGCAAACCTTTCGTCCATCATATAAAAATGTATTACAGCACAATAAGTTCTTCTACCAAGTTCCCAAGGAGCCTACAACAGTACAAAATCTCCTGGGACCATTGTCTTTAAAAAAGGGCATCTATAAGGACACCTCCACTTGTAAATTTGGATTGTTGAGCCATGGTGGTTTTAAAACTTGACGGCAGACTAGACATGCCATTAAATGTGATTTTAAGAGGGGCATGTACAGGTGGGGTCATGGATGACAACATTGTGCAATAGATCCCACAACATGAAAGCAAACAGGACAAGAGAAAACCTTTTGAGCTTATGCACCTAATGAGCATCTTCCGTCAGATAAATGGGCATCATATTTGCATTTGGAGTGCTCGGTTCTCCCAATACACCCATGACTGTAGTAGCTAGCTAAACAGTATTACGGGTCAAAGTTTTGTAATTAAATATCAGTTGGAAGAATGCTGTTTACACTTACAAAGAGAAAGGCGGAAGTCTAATTATTTAACTTTTTTTGTGACCCGTGGCTCCTGATAGCGCGGGTGAGACGGGCTTGGGTGAACAGTCAGTACAGCTGTGCCGTGGGTGGCTCACTCCAAATCTCTGTGGTTTTATGAAGGAGGGTAAAAACATCACATAACATGGCAAGGTCACCAGGAAGCACAGACGCTCTGCTCTGCTGCCTGTGGGCACATCAAACGTGCTGTCAATCCAAATGCAGCTCTTTAGGATCGTAGCTTTGAAGTCACTGAGCAAACAGTCAAAAATCCCTGTATGATTTGATTTGAAACTTGTCTTCATATTGTTTTTCACTCAAAAATATGTCATGTCAGGAAGTGTGGGCGGATAACATTTTTTAGTGAGATGGTATAGAAGGGGTAAAGTCTAAGTATATACTGTAGGAGTTGTACCGGCTCAGCTCTTGATGGGGTCTGGACTGAAAGTATGAGATCGCGAAAACACCCTTAGACACTGGGCCAGGAGCATTCAGAGGCGCTCGGAGCTCTAAGGGAGCCAGCTGAAGTGGTTCGGGCATCTTATTAGATTGGCTTTTCTTTTTTTGGGGCATCTTCCTTTCTAGATTTTATGGGTATGTCAATGAGACCCAGATCTTGTTGAGGGATTAGGAAGGCCCTACTTAGCCTGCTGCACTGTAACCTGTCCTTGAATAAGCAGAAGAAAGTAGATGAATGGGGAGTTTAGAAAAAAAGTGCAATGTCATAAGACTCACTCATCTATGGAAATTCTTAATAATTACAAGATCAGATGACTTCTAAACAAACAACACTTGATATTTTAACCATTACCAAGAGATCAACATCATCCTAATGATAAAATAAAACAAAATTTTGTGCATGTCTTGTTCAGCACTTGAAAGATTTCCTCATGTCCCAGCATTGATACATCTCTGTTCAGCTCTTAAGCTCAGAGAGGCCTGATGAGAAGCTTGTTGATGCTTGTTGCTGTGAGACAGCCCATCACTTTGGCTCGTGATCATTTGGCCCCATGTCGTCCTCGCGGACCCTGGTGGTAATGAGTGCTTGTTAATCCTTCTGTCACTATTTCCTCCAGGCAGATAGCCATTTGCAAGTGCCAGAGTTGATTAGGAAGACACTCCCACACAGTCCGGGTCGATTCAGCTCTTAAAAAAGGGCTTAAGATAGCACTGTGTCATTGGAGCCATGGAGGGACATCATGTGTATTCACTGACACTGGCGTCCTAGCTCACAACTTAGACAATTGGCATCGAGCGTGGTGTACCGACCTTCTCTCAGTAGCACTTGGCAGTCATTAGTGGACTTCAATACTCCCTACAGCCTTGTTGTGATGTTTGACTGAGAGCCAGACATCCTTTTCTTTCACCCTTCTTCGCCTCAAACCCACATTTTCAAGCGAATAAAAGTACTTGTGAGATAATTTGCTTGCAGTTTGTTTCTCGGGAAAAGCCGAGGTTTGTCTGTGGATGTTTAAAGGTCTGGAACGCGTTCAAAGACAATGCGAGTTGTTGAAACAGGAAGCCAGAGACAAACACGGGGCCTGTTTCCTCTCTGAGGGGTTTGTCTGGGCAGCGAATCAAACGGCGTCGAGCACCAAAAGAACAACGTTTTGCACGGTCAGCAGAGAAGTTGTCTGCTCCATTATCTCTGGTTGGTCATGGAGGAGTGGGGCGCATCCACCGCCAAAACACACACACACTCGCACACACACACATCTATCACCAGCATCACTTAGAGGACATTACATTGACTTACATTCATTTCCTGAAGACTTACCACAAACCAAACCACAGCTACTACATGCTTAACCCTAACCTTTGACTAAGTCTTCACCCTCAACTGGAATAATTTAGTTTATGGGAAGGAATGCAGGTCCCCACAACTTCAGCAATACAAATACACACTTACACCATCACACACACACACAGCTTTACACTGCAGCAAAATAGATACAAGTCACATTGTGCAACCTGAAAGAACAGCTTGGATCCCGAACCAGTTCCAATTAAGCACTAAATTCTGCAGCCCAGAGAAAAAAAAAATTCTGTTGTCTTGGCTACCAGCAGGGACTTAGGTGCTTTCTCAAATCTCTCTCAACCACATCACAAAGTTTCCCCCAGTCAGCTTTATTTGGTGAAATGGAATGCTTGATTTAAGCTTGAAATGGGGCAGAAAACTAACTGACGCTGAGGTACAAAGGGAATGGCACGAGAGTGGGAACGTCAGTCTGGATTAGCGGAGTAGTCCTCTCGTGGAGACCAGGGAGGGGAGATATGAGATGGCAGGCCTGGAACAGGGCTATCAGACATGCTTCAAGGCATTCTTCATCGCAAAGCAGGAAGACTTGTACTCCATGTGCACTCGGTAGTCCGTTTGGCAGCAACTTTTTTCTCTCCCTCTCTTTTATTACCCTGAGGTGGTACACATCACTGGCTGTAAGGCAATGTTAACTCTAAAAAAAAGCCTCTAACATGTTGACAGGGTGACAGTGAAGTGGTAATACCAGTATAATCATGCATTAATGTGGAAACTGATTTGAAATATTTTGCATCAAAGCAACGCACTGGCATTGAAATAGTAAAATAACATATTGTTCTTCTGACAAATAAAAACCTGGATGCTTATAAGTTAGTTGGATATCCAGAAGTTTATGCGGTAGTTATAATGCCAATAATCAGAAAAAAGAAAAAGAAAAAAAGCTTTTTGTTAGACATGATAGACTCGTCATTAACAATACTGAAAAAATGGTGGCTCCACATGCTACTGAGATATTTCTACTTTGCTTTTTGAAAACAACTTTTACAACAAACAAGGCATTTTTCTACATTGCTCTGCGCATCAACCCTAAAAAGTTATTTCACCATGCTGAATGTGTCTTCCAACAACTTGCTCCTCTGTGTACTGCTTTTGAGGGTTAAAGCACCTTCATTTCTATCATTTATTTTGTATTCAGTTGAACTCGAAGCTCGGTTTGACAGTCCTTCACAGTTACCATCCTTCACTATTTATTGTTGTTGTAATTCCAGTGCTGCTGTGGTGATATTGTCATAAGTGCATATTGCTTTGCCACATAGTCATAATAGCAGCAGAAATGATACATGTTGACATAATTCAAGCGAGCTGATGTGAGTTGATTCTCACGCTGCGGTGGAGTGAATGAAAAACAATTGCTGTCAGGAAAAATGGATAAATATGAAAGCGTAGTTTTCACACACCTTCCAGTTGTGCTTTGTAAAATGCACAGCGGGGCGAACCATGTTACATTCATGCTATCAGAGGTGAGTGAAAGCTATCTGATCACTGAAGGATTTTACTTAAAGCGAAAATATTTCTTTCGGCACGACTGGTTTTTATTGTGTGAATGAAGCAAAATGCCAATCCAGGCTCACGTTTAGTTTTACGACTGTAGATGTAGGATTTGCCATATGAATATTCTGGACGGAGTTCTTTGTGCATATGTGAGGCATTAATGGCGGGTGTGTGGGGGTGTGTGCAGTAGTGAACAGCCTGAAGCCAACTCAGTAGGATCTTCTGCAGTTTGTGCGTAAACTGAGTAACATCAGCTGTATTTAAAGGAGGGCCTCTTTCCTACTAAGTTCTTCATAGTTTCCGACAACTATTATCCCCTCCAATACACACACACACACACACACACTCGCAATCCTCAACAGCTGTTAAGAATGAGCTTGCTCACCTCATTCACTGGGAGACAACATGCCCCGGGATGATGAGAAAACCCATTCCTTGCCAGATCTTTTAAAAAGCCACCACTCCCTCAGCTTAAAACAAGCTTTGTTTTTGCCCTAATTGCTAAAAAACCTTATAAGCATGTTACTGATAGCAGTAACTAACATCTGAAAGCAAACCAGGCTTTCAGTCATTTTCTACTGCACAAACAATGTGGAACACAGGATTCAATTAACTGCACCTTTGCAAGGGTTTCATGTGGTTTTAGTTTTCTGATGTTTCTACTGTACTTTACAACCCGTTAAATTTAAGAATGTACACCAGTAAAATTCAATACGCCAATAAAATGGATCAACCTCATCATCTTTATGTGCTGTTTAGTAGGCAAGTGAAGCAAGCCGTTGAGGGACCGACAACAACAGAAAACAAACACGAGCATCCGAATTCCTGAGGCATATTCTCTACAGCCCTCAGCAAGTTTGCTAAGTGTTCACGGTGCTTCTCTAACTTTCAAATGACTTGCAGTGCCCTTGCGAGGCTGTTGTACATTGCTCTCCTCCCTACTGTTTCTCACTACAGCATGAAATTACAATCAGTGTAGACTCGCTCCCCTGGGCTGCCTCTGCTTACTGGTGCAGGATTCGGCTTTATGGTATAGAGGGCCACACTGTTAATTCTTGACATGCTCCAGAAACAGCCTGAGAATGCAGGGCAGCATTCATTAGCTTTCAATCACTTTTTTAGTGTGTGCTTACATATAGTGGAGCGCCAACCCCGTCAGATTACATTTACACTTTTTTATTGACTTAAAATAGACTGTAAAAAGATAATGTGGAGATTCTGCAATAAAGTGAGTTCGCAAACAGCAAGTGTCCATCAGCGGTATGCAGTTATTGCAATGGAGCTACACAAACGAGACTCGTGCCTTTCAAAATGAAGTTACAGCATACAACAGAATAGCAGCACCTCTCAGTAATTGCATTATTTCTAAATTGAACATTAGAATATTTCCTCTTATTAACAGTGAAAAATAAATACGTCACAAAGACAATAGAAACTCAAAGCAACAAAAGTGAATAAACCTGTGATCACTGAAACTTAACTGAGTACACCTGTCATTTCCAATCAAAGTAAGTGCATTGACATGATTATAAAATGAGCCGTAAACATCAGAAGTTTCTCCGTTTTAGACAAATGTGTCTATCTGCATGTCATGACTCCAACAAAAAAGGCGAGAGGGATGAAAAATCTTGTGAGACTCCACAAAAGAAACACGCAGGAAGATCTATGACCAACTAAAGATCAGTGGAAACAGCTGCAGTGGTCATCAGGTAGCATAGAACAAGCCCTAGTACCACTAATCAGTGGTCATCCTCCTAAGACAGCTTCATAGACAGGCACTACTTGCACAATCCAGCTCTGAAAAACAGACAGGTTCAGACTTGGCACAGGGGTTATTAATGGAAATTGGAGTTTCTGTGGCAGCTCAGAAAGTATGAAGGACACTGCATGACATTAACCTTGTGGGTGACATCCAAGAAGAATACCTTTTGTTTCTGTTTAGGACAAAAATGGAATATTATACTTTGTTCAGAGACATGAAAAAAAAAAAAAAAGCCTGATGAAAATTGGGAGCTCATTCTTTAGTCAGATGGTTTGGAGATGATAGTTACGAATGGCACCATGAATGTCTGTGGATAAACCAATAATACTGGCTGACAAGATGACTTCCAGTCTGCAGAAGCTTGGCAGAGAAGAAGAGAAATATTCCAGCTGATAATGATCAAAAGTCACCCAAGAGTTTCTAAAGTAGTAAAAGTTAAAACTATGACGTTGGACAAGTATGTCGCCTAACTTGAGTCCAATAGAGACCTTTGGATGTACTCTAAACAGAAAGGTAGAGCAACACAAACCCTTCAGCAAAGAGTAACTGAAAATACAGTTGAGAAATGACAGGATTCTGTAACTCTCCGGAAATGCAGTGTCCTCCGAGGAGGATTGGGTGTGATATCAAAAATAAAGGAAGGAATAAAGAAAGTATTGAAAAATGAAAAAGTACAGACTTTTCTTGCTTTGAGTTCCTACTTTAGAGCCTGTAAATTTAAAAAAAAAAAAAGGTAGGTGTGTAATAGGTGTAGTATCTAAACCATGAGTCGAAGTACAAAAATTCTACTCTTTGACTTTGGAAATAATTGAATAGAATTTGGAGTCATTTGACATTTAAGTGACATTGCAGTCATTTCTGTTGCGCACTGTAGATTTAGACTTCCGACGTCTTGTCACTTTCTCAGTCCCAGCAGATAAAAGAACAGGGAGAAACAGGTAACCTTGGATCTGTGACTGTTAAAGGATTCTTTCAGCTTTGCCTACCAGTGAATTGCATCTGTACGCTGTGCATCTGTCTCCCAAACAGTGAGTCAAAGTGTACAGAGCGAAACAGGACAGAGGGATGTTTTTACTCTGCACACCCAAGGCCATACAAGCTGAATGTGCCAGGAGCAGATGAGAGGCACAACGAATACAAAATGAAGAACAAATAATGATACAAGCGGTACATAGGAAACTTATACCACCAATATGTTTTCCAAAATACATTATGAGGTTGTACAACATGTTTACTGGCAATGACTTTTCAGTTCAGGAAGTATTACTCTATTCCACAGAAGCTGTATAGGATGCTTGTACATGGAAATGCACCCGAGGTTCACTCTGGAGACTACAGTTCATGTACAGGGCTGTTACCATGGATTACATCATGGTCACATCTTTGGATGCATTTCCACAAATTTTTAGGATTTAACGAATTTAGGAGTTTATACTCCTTGGCATCAATTTAACATGTAAATGGTGTAAATATCAATAATAACGTTTTTATATTTAAAAAAAATCAAAAAAGATCAAAAGATTTAGAGTGCTCCTCCTCACTGATGGAAAAGCTTTGAAACATTTAGACTGAAACGTTGTGGAAATACACAACATGTTGTATGAATGTATTCATATTTCACCTGTTTGATTGAAACATTAAATAGTATTTTTTTGTTTTTGTCATGTTTGACTTTCATGAAATGACAGTGAAGAAGAGACAGGAGATGTGGGAAAGACAGCAGGGGACTAACTGCCTGAAGGCCATGTGTTGACGCCTTAAACAGTGACATTTTCTTCCCTTAAATCCCAGACAAATAACGTTAAATACGATTACCAGGGGAAGCTGACAACATACATTTAGTAGGTACACCTGTGAAATCTAATGCCATCCCAGTACAACAGCTCTGCCGTAAATTCTGCTTTTGCGAAGCTTCTCCAGTTTCAGTTTTTGTCGGCGTTGTCAAAAAGGTGATAATTCTCCTTTATGTTTATTATTGAGGTCAGAGTGGGTGGTGGTGGTGCAGCACTGGACTGGATTACATCTTAAAGAGTTCCTCATGTTTTGCTCCCTTCATTAATGGCGTTGTCAGCAGCTGGGATTGTAAGACAACTTAAAAATGAGTTCAATACCTTCAAACTCTTTCCAAAAAGACAACCCTGAATCCTGAATGGTTTCGTTAAATAGTTATATATAAATGTGATTGAGTGTTTCACCTCCCTGTGAACTCTCCTATAACATCAGTGATGTTTCCTAAAAAAACTAACATTTTTGGTTGCAATACAGCTTGTTTTTTTCTTTTTTTTGGATATTTCTTCCGACAGCAAGATGACAGATCATAATCTAAATCCTGATCTTACATCAGTCCTGCTTTGATAAAAGTCCAGTCAGTGCTTCATGCTTTAATAACAAAACCGACACCTTATTCATCACGTCGGCGGAGTTATTGTTACCTGTAACAGAGATTTAAATTATCTGACACTCTTGTTACGCCAGCATTCTTCAGTAAGAGAGCGCTCTTCATCAATCTAAAGAGACAGATTCCCCTTAAAATCTCTTCATTCATATACAGCTGAAACCTGTCATTGCTCACTCTTGTTGCTTTCACTTCCACAGTGCCTGGAGCCCTGCAAAGATTCCTGGGAGATGAAGAGGAAAAGCAACTGCAGAGAACTGTGTGAGGTACACTTTAACACAGAGTCAGTCACACTGTACGCTTGCTGTGTTCTAGGATCAGGAGTTTTTATGAGATCAGAAACAGCCAGGGGTTTTAATGTGAAACCATTGATTCGACACAAAGCTAGAACGTCTGTTAAGTGGAGCTGGAACAGAAGGAGGTCCTCAGCAAACACAGCAGCATCAACGGATCAAAATGAAGAGAGTCTTAGATATTTTTGCAGGTTTTTGTATTGCTCAAATTCACATATGAATGCTATATTGGTGTCATTTGAAATTATTCGATTCAAATGTCCAAAAATGTCACTGTGTGCCCATATTTCTGTAGGGAGAGTCACACCACTGGAACAACCATAGCAACAACATCACCGTGTTCGAATCTTGCACATTTTTATCCAGTAATCCTGACAAGAAACTCTTGGTTGTGTCAAAAATGTGAAAAAAAAATTCTTCTGCAGCCCTCTGCAGATTCCTTCTCATTAAATAGATGAGTACATATTATTAGAAACCCTGACAGCAAAAACAGGTCACATTACCATTAGAAATAGTTCAAAGCCCAACAGTTCAAAGTGAAATGAGCTCTCTGGGTTGTGATGCTAGCTGCTTTTTTCTCCGACTCCTATAGCGGGTGTTTCCTAAAAAGCACTGGGAGTGTGTGACCAGCTGTGAGTTTCTTCAGTCGGTGCTGGAGGTGAAACAGGGCGTCTGTCCGCCTCCAGAGAGAGCCAGCGGCTTTGCAGCTGCCTGCGTGGAGAGCTGCGATCAGGACAGAGAATGTCCGGCTCAGAAGAAGTGCTGCTCAAATGGCTGCGGCCACACCTGCCAGTCTCCCAAAGACCTCTATAAGGGTAAGTCAAGCCACAAGACGTAATTTAACATGCACCTGTCAGCCTCAGCATTAAAACCAACAGCTTTGACTCATTGATGCCTGGATGCAGGACTTCTGATGGTATACTGTGGTGTGTATGCTCTATTAGATTGGATTATTTGGAGGCCAGATCAACACTTTGGGCCCTTTTCATTTCTGTAGTTTAGCATATTTTGGAGTGTTTGGTCTGAAACAATGTGTAGGTGGTTGGTGTCAAAGCAGCATCCACATGAATGCCAGACCCCAAGAGTTCCTACAAGATGATTCATGTTATTCATTTCACTTGTCAGTAAAAAAGTGGTAAAAATCTTTTTTTTTTCCCTAGCTAACATGTCTATATGGCTTTTTTTTTTTTTTTTTTACATGTTAGAAGGTATATCATGTGTTAAATAAACTTTTAACACTTGCACTTTACTGACCACAGTCTTAAAAACACAGATTTAGACTTCCAGAGTTAAATCATTGCTAAACTTCTGCCACACTTCAACAACCTGATGTTGAGCAAAAACACAACATGAAGATTACTAAAGTTGCCGCTGCTATGCCGTCAATACATAACTGACATTTAACAATTTTGTTAAATCACAAACTGTGTGCAGCTGGAACACAGATCATTCCTGCTCTGCCATGACTGCAGGTGTTTAATCAACTGCAGGGGAAAGATCGACGCTCTACAAGTTGGTGTTCATCAAACAGAACATCAGTATTGATGTTTCCATGGAACTCTGGGTCACAGGATTACAGCCAGCGGCACGTGGGCGATATTCATCGTGACACTCTGCCTAAAAGTTACTTTGAAACTTTTTATGCATTTATGTATTAATTTAAATGCAAATGCAATCTAAAAACAGCAAAACGCCATGAATTAAATGGCATTTTTCTACTCTGCCTCCAACACAGTGTGCGTATGTCAAAGGTGGTCTAAGCAGGTCACAGGTTTAAGTGCAGTTGCTATTTTATTGCACTAGAAGCTATTTTAAATCTGCATTTGTCAGAAAAGTACTGTGTGATTATTATTGTTTTTAAGCATTACTTAGTGTGACATACTTAAACTGTCATAAACTTCTTGTCAACTGAAAAAAAAAAGATGTCATCTCAGCCTCCCTTGGGCCTTCTCTCAGATAAATGAGGTAATTCCAGGTGGAAAATCTCTCTCTTAACAAACAGTGTGCGGCTGTGCTGCTGCGAGTCAGAGTCAGGTGGAGTCTGCCCTACTTAGGCCTCCATTGTCGGAGGAGGGATCAAAGAGAGCTGAGGAAAAACAGATCCTGCTTGCTGCTTTCAGCAGCGAGTTCGGGCCTTGCTGATGGTAACACACATGATGGGAGAGGAATGATGTGGGGGAAACTCATTTTGCCTTTTCACACCATGGCACTGAGTAAAGCTGTAAATCCCTGTAGCCCCGGGGGAGGCTGACTGAGCTGACTGAGAGCTCCGTGTCCTCTCTGCTGGGACATGGGTAATATGTACTGAGAATTACAGTAGATGGCAGATAGTGGGAGGGATATCGGAGAAGAATAAATCACTTCATAAAACATCAGATGTCGACCTTTTCACCCGCGAACTACAATCACATCATATTTTGCTTTTTTTTTTAAAGTAAAGATTGTGTGTGATCTCCAGAAAACTGAATTCTAAGTAGCATTGCATCTCCGTCCAGGTGCTCCTCTGAAGCCAAGGAAGGAGCTGGGCTTTGAGGAACTCTCCTCCGGCCGGCTGGAGGTACGCTGGTCCTCCCGCTTCAACATCTCTGCAGAGCCTGTCGTCTACATCCTGCAGAGGAGGTGGAACTTTGGCATCCAGCCCAGTGAGGACGCCGCCACCTCCTGGCAGGTGGTTGCACAGGTTAGTTCAGAGCCACCGACGTAAGGCTGTATGGCCTTTGTTCAAATCACTCATTTATGCCTGCTCTGTTGTTGTCGCAACAAAAACTGTAAAATATGTAAATGGAAACCATTAAACTGAATTCTTGTATGTTATAAAACAGCATAGAAAGCAGGGGGAGACTAAACAAAGGCCTTTTTCTGCTTTTAGTCTCATACCGACATGACTGAGTTGAGTTATTGATACTTATACTATAGTGATCAGTTACAGAGCATTATCTCTTCCTTCTGAGACTGCAAGAACACTGAGACAAAAAGAAACATCCTCCGTCTTTTTCCATGTGTAATCCATCACAGACCACAGATCAGGGAGCGAGGCTGTCCGACATCAGGCCCGGTCGCTGGTACCAGTTCAGAGTGGCAGCCGTCAACACCCACGGAACCAGAGGTTTCACCACACCCAGCAGACACATCCACTCCAGCAGAGGTCAGTGTTTGTGTGTCTGTTTGTTTGTTCTTGTGGATGGAAAAAAAAAAAAAAGGATCCTTAAAATTGTAGATTGTGTTCACAGGAAAAAACTAAATGCCACCTGTCATCTCGACAGTAAAAAACAAACATTCCCTGCAGTTGTTGACTTTAAAAAGCAGCTCGATGATGGTGATTTAAACAGAAACTGGACAACCAGTCACAGGCTGGATTGTCATTTTCATTCTTTTGCGACTAAAGAAATTTAAGCAAGACACATCTGGACTGCAGCAGCTGCTGACATTTGATCAACAAACAACCGGCTTCACACAATGCAAGGAATCATTCAATCAGACTTTCTCTTAACTGCACCTTTAGTACAGGTTAGAGCAATCAAGGTAACGGATTTGTGACAAGCTAATATCAAAGAATTTTGTAAATAAATCACAATATATAGATTTTTAAAAACTTTTAGAAACAAAATCAATTCAAACTAAGTAATTTAATAAAATACAATCACATCTTAAAGGTTTTTTCAGTTTTGTTAAACTATAGATAATAACTAGCAAAAAATAACTTACTTGTTAACCATAAAATTTTAGTTTAAAAAAAGAAAGAAAAAAAATGGCCACAACTGTAATAATGTCCACATGAAAAATGTGTATATTTAATTTTTTAAATTACACCATTTAAAAATAAATTAATTAAATCCGCTAAAAATATTTTTAGTCTACAGAATAAAGGCTACACTATTCCACTGGTTTTTAAACATATTTTTTTCTGCCACGTTTTTGCTGCCAGATTTTGCTAATTATTTCCCTGATTTTTTTTATTAATAAATTTTATTTTCACTGCATAGAGACAGTGAATGTACTCTACATACATATTTTATTATATTTTTTTACCCAGCTGAAAAATTGCACTGAAATTTTAGTAACTTTACCCTCCATTTTTAGAAAGGTAAATCGACTAAAATGAAAAACAGTCACTGATTTATTTATTTTTTTGTGTCACGGCTGTAATAATCTGTCTGTACACACACATCAACCCCATCCAACATGTGACCCTCAGACCCCTCCAACCCTCCGGCTCCCACTGAGCTGAAAATGGTCAACATGAGCTTCGGCCCCGGCAGGACTGTGTCGGCCAGGATCCAGTGGACCATGCCGGCCGACCTGGACGTCCCCATCCACCACTACAAGGTCAGCTGGAGCTGGACGGCGGTTGGACATTCCTCTGCCTCATCGCTGACCAAGAGGAGGAAGACAGTCAGAGAGGTGAGGACCGACGCAGTAAATGTCAAGAGGTTCCTGACTCACCATTATCCTGCACACCAGGTTACATCTAAATCTCCTCCAGCCTAACAAGTGAAGTCGTGCAAGTAAATGTGCTGTCCTTAACCTCTTTTAGCCTATTTTCCTTTGGCAAAACAAATGAATTAATGGATCAGATAAAATGCTGTGTCACATTTAATAAACCCACTGAAAATACTGTCAGACTGCACACTGCCTCATTCCTTTTTTTTCCACTTTAACAGGACTTTTCCTGTTGATCAAGGGGCACAGCTGCACTTGATAAATGCACTACTGCTTTTTAAGACCCTAAAAATGAGGATTTTTAAGAGACTTCTTGTCATGTTTAACTTGAAATACTGATTGTAAAAGCCAATAAACAAAGTTCGAAGTCAGGAGCACTTTGACGACGTTTGGATGGGCAGTCATAAAAAACCTTCATAAACATCATAAAACCTTTGAAAGAGAAGTCCACTGCAAGTCCCAAGTCGCACTGCAGTAAAGCATCAAATCTTAGTGTTTTGCTATACAATCTGTGGAAGGGTAAAGTTAGAAGTTGAGATTTATGGAACTTCATTTGAACCAGTTTAGGTGGATCTTAGTGGCAACTTGTGTTTGTTGTGCTATATGACAGACCAGTAATAACAATTATAGATATCAACAACTGCTTTTGACCAGTTGCAAAACCACCATATTCATATTGCAAATTTGACGAGACACAATTCTAATTCAACATATCTACAACTCATTTGTCACTAGTCAGAATACCTGAATCAACAATTCTCCAAAAAGTCCCCCAAAACAAAAACAAAAACTCCACCAATCAAACTGAAAATACACAGGAAGTAGCACCCCTATCTACAAACTAACAATGATCGTCCAACGAGGGCTCAGTTGGACTGCACCTAACTGAACCCTTGAATCTCAAAATGAAACCGCAAGCATCCTAACTCGATCCTTAACACGACAGCAACTGGAGAGACGCACAAGTAAGCCAAACACGACACAAAGGCTAACCCCAGATGCAGAGATGACAGGTGTTTAAAGACAGGTGTGGGGCTTGATCGGAGGCCAGGAGTCAGGTCTGGTCCAATCAGCCGTCAGTTTCAATGAGATAGGCGGGACAATAACACCAGAGAGCCAATCAGGATGCAGAACCTGGTGCACCAGGCTGTATACAATAGATCATTAATACAGAAGGGGAGAAGGAGTGCATTTCTTTACTTGTAGAAATGTCATGTCCACAAGTGAAAACTAAACTGATTACATATTAAAAAGGCTTTTCCTCTTGTGTCATGTATGATATCAGTTACTTGCTTGTATTTTATGTCACTGAACTTTTACTATTTTTTAATATAAATATATATTAAGAGATCTGAGGCAACAATAAAAAATGAGTCCAAGACCCCTGAGGGTAAATTCATTAGTTTACGCCGTCTTGGACAAATCTTTTAATAAAACCCGTTTAATAAAAGTGATTAAAAAAATCGGCTGTCTAAACGTCGGAGCCTCAGGGGCCGAACATGATTTGCACCAGCAATTAATAAGTCAAAATAGAAAAACTGTCACCATGACGGAGTTATTATTCAAGCTGCGCGTTTCCTTTAACAGTAACATGAACATGACATTATTTTTCTGATGTTGCCTGTAGTAGACACACAGTAACAAGCCGATATCTGACATCCAGAAATGGAAGCAGGTATAAGAGGGTTGCTTAAAACTGAAAATGGCACATGGCCTTTAGCATCCTCTCCCTGGCTGACATTTTCAGGGTTTGTAGGAAAGCTCCAAGAAAAATAAAGTGCAAGATTTATTTATTTATTTATTTATTTATTTCTGTGAATGACCAAAATTACAGAGTAGAAAAGGATGTTTTTTTTTTTTGGAAACAGACGTCGCGACTCTCGTCTTGTGTGTGCTTTCAGAGCCACGTGGAGCTGGACAGCATGCGGTCGAACCGGAGCTACAGCGTGGAGGTCCAAGCCGTGTCCTACTGGGGACAAACGCAGCTCAAAGGACCTCGAGCTGTCCTCTACTTCACCACACAGCGCGGTATGTCTTCATGCATAATCACAAAGGACACGCTGGCGGTTTGAATTTCAGCTTGATAACCTTGACATAAAGGAAAAATGTCTTCTTAAGAGTCCTCTAAAGATTTGTTAAAACAGCAATATGAAATAGTTCTTGCTCTAAAACTTCCGTCTCGGCTTTCAAACCGCATTACTAGGCTCTTTAAGTTGTATTTTGAACTTTTATGGTGATATTTTTTTGAAAGCACCTTTGGGTTTAAATATCTGAAAGACTCTCTCCCACTGGGATGTTAAATCTTTGATCGTCTGTATCTCCGAGCTGCACTCCACCCAGATGCAGCCTTAACATTCCACACCTACAGTCTTATCAGCGTGATGGAGCTTTTAGCTTTCAAATTCAAAATGTCAAGGTGTTCCTTTTCAAAGTGACGGCTGACATTGTGCAAAAGAAAAATGAATAAATGGTATTAATAATTACAGAAATGAACGTGAGAGTGAATGCATCGTGGAACAAGGATGGAAGTGATTAGCTGGTGCCCACTTCTGCGCTGCTGAGTAGAAACTGAGAGAAAGAAACATTTGTTGTGTGAGTGTTCAAGGTGATAAAGTTTAAAGACATTTTCCTCGCACGACATTTTGCCAGACTGTTGAAATAAAAAGTGTGAATGTTTTCCACCGGTTGGATCCAATGAAAGCCATCTTAATAAGTGATGATCAGATTGCCAAGCTAATAGTTTTGATGACCTTTTGACCTTTCCCCGTACTACCATCTGGAGAAAAACACATGTCGTATATTTAATACGTCAAACGATGGAAGCTTTCTGTGGTTAAAAAAAAGATTTGAATTCAAAATAACATGATATCACACAACAGCAATGCTTTCATTTATGGATCCAGTCATATCCAGGTAGCTTCCTGGAAACTTTCCACATTGTTTTCTAAAATTTAACTAGTATTTCTCTGTAAATTACAAGAACATCTTCAAGGAAGGCCTTCACAATGTGGTACTCATAAGAGGAAAAAAGTAGCAGACTTTTTAAAAAAGAAAAACAGAATATTATCTATTTGGTAAGTGCATTACTGAAAGACAATTGTACTTCTCTTTTTGGTGTTTGAATACGTTTAATCTCTTATCCAAGAGACTTCCACAGTTCTCCATGACTGGTGGGGAATCCCTGGTATTTATTCCCATCACCAAATCACGTTGCCCATCACTCCTTTATATCCCAAACCTCACATGCCTCGAGGTGTTAATGGTTGTGAAACTGCCTGGTGAGAGATGGCTCACAGAGTTAAAAGAGAGGGTTAAGGAAAAAAATCTATGTTAACCTGGACACCCATCTCTCTCATCAGAGGATGGAGTCGATGACACCACTTATCAGGTACTTATCATGCAGTCCCGAGATCTCTCACCAGTAGTTTCAGTGGCATTCACACCTCGACGCATGTGAGTCTCTGGGTCATTTATAAGCCATCAGCATTAGGATTGAAGGAGCCTCTTGGATGAGAGTTGAAAATAAAGAGTTGTCTTCTGCTTATGACTACAATAACTTGGATTACTGAGAATTTACATTATAGATAAGTAAAAAAATAGTTCATAAACTGAGACCATTTTTCATTAGTTTTCTAAAAAGGCAAAGAAAATCTCTTTGCATCTCTTAAATTTTTATTTAGCTGTCATAAAAAGCAAAACTGTTTTTGCCATAAAAAAAAAAATCAGTGCCATAAAAACCCAGCAGTTCAAGCATATTTCTACCTTTTTTACTACAGAGCAGACGTGTAAAATAAATCGCCACATTTTCCATTTGATTAAAAGTGAAAGCTTTAGCACGATAAGAAATCTCAAACAGCCTGGATTTTAAAATGTGGACACCACATCACCAGACAAAGTTTATGTAGAGTTTGCGACTATCCATATAGCCTGCATAAGATCAAAACAAACTGTGCATGTATAAAAACTGAGAAGATCTTTTTTATCCTCTCTGTTTCTACTAAAATTCTAATTTGTGATATCCATGTTAACTCATCTTTATAAGCTTCATTCTTATATCACGGCATTGCTCCAACATGCCAATGTTCATGCTTGAAGATTAATTCTGTTTTTTTTGTTTTGAAGCCATCAGAACTGTTCCAAGGAACCCGACAGGTGACATCCTGGATGTTGGGACGCCGTTCTACCAGGATGGACAGCTCCAGGTTCATGTTTACTGGCAGCGTAGCACAGGTATGCACAGAAAAAAAATTCTAAACATGTACGATTCTCACAAATGCCATCCACTGATAATGTAATGCTACGCTGACTAAACCTCAAAGGCTCAGTGCAGCGCCCGGGTGGTGCGTTTGGAGCAGTGAATTCAGAAAAATGTGATGAACTTGAACACCACGAAGAAAATTCACTTAGAAGTTATTTGTTCAACATGCAACATATAAATAGATGTGACATTCCTCTGTGGAAAACGTGAAGATGATAGTGGTGCTGAATGCACACAGCTGAACCAACGACCCAACATTTTAAATCTCAGAAAGAAACAGATTCCTGACAAATAGAAAAGGCTCTGACTTTGGTAATGTGTTGCAGTTTGGATCGATGGAGGGCCACAGAGGCTTGTGTGATGATAGAGAGAAATAGAAATGTAGTGATTCCAAAGCCCTGGAAGGAAAAATGTTTGCTAGTTGAGTGGATGCAAAGATATACTATGATGTATTCAGCTTTGGAAGGTTTAAAAGATAATGCTGTGGAGATTAAGAATCAGCTAATCAGTCACTACTGTATAGTGCACTACATAGCGGGTTTTCCATTTAGTAGTGCTAAATTACAATTGTTGCACCCTATATAGTGCGCTCAAAGTATCCAACAATGCACCATGAAAAGTACTGTACAGCTGATGGTCACTAACCAAGCAATCTGTACCATCATGCATTGCGTCGAAGAAGAATGGCAGCCAGACGGGCAGACGGAAGAGAGAGCCAGTTGAGGATTGGTGGCATTTCAGCAGATTTCCGACAGCTAATTTATAGTGTTGAGATGTATTTTCTACGGAATATAGCTTTTCTGTATATGCAGCTTGTCAAAATGAAAAAATAATAACTGCATTAGGATGTTTAATGAAAGTAAAGTGATGTAACACAAAAAGGGGGAAAAAAGTTTTGTTTTTTTTCCCACATTTACTATTTTTGGATATTGCACTTATTATAATATACCATAGCTGGCAGTTACCATAGCAGCAGCAGAACTGATAGAGACTCGAGTAATGTCCGAAAATGTTGCTTTTGCAAAGGAGCTACCTGCATAGTTCACTATATAGTAGTCCCTAAGCAGGGAGAAGGCAATGAGTGGATGATTTTGGACACAGTGTCTTGAAAACCCAAGTGCAGAATCACAGAGTGTACAGTATGAACATGTTGAATATTTAAAGCTAAACTGTGAGTCTTTGGAAAGTTGGGGTTGTTCAACAAGAAGATAGGCCTGGAGGTGTGACAGGCAGCTGAACTTAACTGAGGTGTAGCTCATGGAGCAGAGCAGGGGAACGTGGCTAAGGCCCGGAGCAGGTTGAAGCAGAGGTGCAGGCAGTGAAATCCAGGCAGAGGCTGGAGAGGGGAGAAGCCGGCTGGGTTTGCAGAGGGAGACGGAGGCAGGTAAGGCCCATATGTGACAGACTCTATGATCTGGCGATGAGTCAAGGTCTGAGCTGGGCTTTTATAACAGCGAATAATGAGAAACAGGTGACCTGGCCTCCTGCATGACTGTCTCCTCTCCTGCCGTTATCACACCCACTCACAGACCAGAGAGGGAGAGAGGGTGCAGACGAGGCAGAAGCAGAGGGCATGACTGCCTTTTTAGTTGCTAAAATATTTGATCATTAAGCTGATGTCTTGTTTAAAACAGGATGAGTTACATGAAAAAGTTGGTAGTTTGTGCTTTCAGTACACCAGACTAACATTAAAAACAAGCAATAAGGTCCAGGAACAGCAAATAGTTCATTTTAACCAACTTTTGTGGGTTGAAGAAAATAATTTTCTCTGTAATGTATTTTATTTCAAAGCCCAGCACCCAAACAGCAATTTGGATTCAGCCTGTTAGCAAAAGGGCCTCTCTACACTGCAGGAGACATAACATTAACAGCACAGCAGAGACACTGTTCACCACTGGAGACCTAATGTTAACCGCTGTTTTTACTGAATCAAGAATCAATTGGAATCTATCAAACGGTGAATTTGCCAAATTCCCACCCAGAGAATATGCACAAGAGCTGGTGTGAGTTTCTGCCATCAAGACAAATGAGGCAAACAATCCATGTTCCTCCAACACAAAGGATGACAATCAGATGAAATATAAACTTCCTACATGTATGAACCTGAACTCAGCCGCTCACACAGTCTGTTATTGTTTTTAGTCTGGAATCAGTATGCAACACCACGGCACATCCACCTATTTGTACTTTTTATAGTTTAAGTTTTACCAGAAAGTCTGTTCTTAAAGTCTTACAGGAATTATTATTAGCTGTGTTAACTCATTTCCCCCCATTCATGGCCCACAGAGGATGAACCCTATGATTTTGGTGATCCTTTTCCTCTAGTTTTCTACCACAAATTTGACAACCACAGAACTGTCAGCATACAGACTCTTCTAATCATCATGTCAAACAAAAATGCTCCGAATATCATGTGTCATATTAGATGGATTGGCAGCTTGAAACAGAAAACTTTGTCATCTCTTCTAGGATTTAATATAATTTCAGTGTTGAACAATATTTATCCACATGACCTTCAGTTTTTTTCTGAAGTAGTCCCACAGGTATGCGCTAAAGAGTTTATGTTTCTGGAAAAGAAAGAAAAAACATTATTTTTTCCACTTTTTTTTTTTGCCATCCACCCATTGGCAGAGTAGAGGATTGTTATCATTGTCATATGTATGCTGAACCACACATAGGTCTGGTTGTGTTTAGTAGAAACACTCTCATAGAGGTTAGATGTGGAAATAATGCAGCGGTGGATTGTTTAGAGGGTGTAGCTCTTTTAACCTTCTGAACCCCAAAACCTGCCGGCGGGTTTGGAAGACACGTTGTTTTTAAAAAAGTCACCAAACTGACACCATTTGTCAGAGCCAGGAACTGTAAGAGAGAATGATCAGATTTTCAGCCTTCCAATGAAGTAATCAAGTCTGACATGCGGTTCTGTTGGAAAAATGAACCGAATCTAAGCTTGAAACTGTAATATTTCATCCAAAACATTTAAATCGCCAACAGTGGACCATTTGCACCAGATTCTGTAAAAAAAAACAACTAAAAATACTGCTTGTGTTAATAGAGCGAGATGTTAAATACGTCTTTCAGTCTGAAACAATGAAATTATTATTGAACTTATTTTCTGACATTGCATAAAAATGATGTTTTTCTTTGGGGTCATTATGCTCTTACAAGACATGCTACAATCTTGTGTTGCTTGTTTAGATCCTTCAGTTGAATTCTACAGAATCCAGTGGGGACCAGAGTACTGTGGATACAACCAGACCAGACCCATGGAGAAGACCACCACCCAGGTAACATTATGACTGGATGTAAATGGCAAACAAAGTATTAGCTTTTCCTGCCAGTGGCTATAATGACACGCAGCTGCAACACAGATGGACAAATTCACATCTAAAAATCTAAGAGAGAGCATTGACTGGTAAACACAGTCATTGTTGCCTCGTCTGCTGTGAATGTTGACTTACAATAATCTGGAATTGGGAATCTATCTATCTGTCTATCTAGGAGAGCTTTACCAGCCTGAGGGGTTTGCTTTTCTCCTGCAAGTATAAAGTCCTTCTGCAGCCACTCAGCAAGAAAAGCCGTCCTCTGGCAGAAAGCACCAGCTTCCTCACTCCGTCCTGCGCCACCATACAGGCCAAGAGTCCGAAACCCATCGTCTGTTCTGGAGAAACAGGTGAGACGAGCAGAGCCTAACGTCTTGCAAACACAGACGTTAAATTGATGCATTATTTATTCTGTTGTATTTATTTAGAACTCACTTTTCTTGGTGAACAGCTAGCCAGTCTTGCTCCAAAAGGTAACAGGATAGGAAAGTTTCCAGTGTTTGGCAGGCAACTGGTTCCAACCAAAAAATAGCATGGCACATAGCTCAGCTTTAATTCAATTCTCTCAAGATTTGTTGGTAATAGTTCCTCCTTTTTCCAGTCTTTGTAATAAACTAAGTTAGTTGAATTATGGAAGAGACTGCTATCAAGTTTCTCATCAAGCTCTTGACAAGTTTTCTTTAAAATTTGACTCTATGTTTCTGTAGTTCTCTAAGAGCACACTTGTATTTAAATGACAAAAGGTAAATAGCTCTTTGAAACTTCACATCTATACTTATAAGAGATAAACTGTACAAAATAGAAGACAAATGATGTCGAAATGGAACACACAAACATCCACAACTAGCTGAGAAGCTATCATCATGTTCTAGTTTGACAGCTGGGGACTTATTGGCAGTTTGCTTGTGCCTCAGGCTTAATATGATGAATTTGTCCACCATCCCAATATCTATCATCATTCAAACCCCCAGCTGTGCTTCTTTCAGCTGTGTCCACTCAGAAGGTCCTGGTGAAGGCAGCCAACCTGACAGCATCTTTTGAGGTCAGAGGTGGCAATGTGACGGCCATCTTTAGCTGGGATTTGTCCATGAATCCCCCCCACCAGCAGCTGACTGGCTACCAGGTGACCTGGGCGGAGGTCATCCCCACCAACCGCCACAGCAACAACAAGCTGCCTCACAGCCTCATCTCCCAGTCCCAGATCCTTCCACCGGTTAGTAAGCTGACTGTACCAAATGGTCGTATAGGATCTTGAGTTTAGCTGAGGTTTGCTTCTTAAGTTATAAGGCAACAAGCAATGTAGAAAAATATATTTTTTTTGATTTTCTCTCTTTGTTAGTCAGATATATTGCAAAAGTAGGTGACTACTTCTGTAGGACATAGGACAGGACTTCTGCAGAATGTAAAACTTCCCATAGTTTTCGGTTCCCTTTATCAATAGCATGTACAAATCACAGCACCTCCAAAGTCTTGTTGTTGTGGGATTGAATTTAGCTCCTAATAACGAAACTCATTTCTTCAAGAAGATGCCAAAAGTACATATTTTGAAAGAGAAAAATAAATGGACAGCAAAAAAAATAAATGCTACATTTCATCTCAATATTTCTACTTCTCGTTCATTGATCCGGTGTTCTGTTCTGCAGCCACTTTCCCCGTTCGCTGCTTAATTTTTAATGTGCTGCCTATCAGCCGATAGACACAAAAGCAGGCAACTGAGCTCAAGAGGCTCCTACCATCACCAAGACAAGAACCGTGCTCTCTGAAAACGTGAACAATGACGGGAAGTGCACAGTATCTTAAATGCATTCTAGTCAAGTGAAAGGATGCCAAGTATTGAAGTGCCACCAAGTCGTTTTTTTCCTCCTTTGAAGAAAAATCTTTGATGATTTCAGTAAAGTCCACCTGGGGTGCCAAGTGGTTTAGACGTTGTTCATATGATGTTTTTTTTAGTCTATTTTTGATTAGGTTGGAGAAGAAGCCGTCAAATCTCAGGGTGATGTTATATAGTTCTCTCTCTCTTCAAGTCGAATGATTTAATGTTCTTTTCAACAGTTGTTTTTCTTGAGTAAGTGTTAATCTTTGCCTAGTCCCTATGTATTTTTTCATCTTCAGCTATCTTTAGCAATATCTTTTTCCATTTCCATCACCCCCGTTCATGGTTATGAAGTGCTACATTCATCTTGGCATCACAAAACCAAAATGATAAAAAACATCTGGAGGGCCTATTGCATTTTTAATAAATGGAGGCTGCTGACAGTTGCTTTTTATAGTTTAATTCTGAATAAACAAACGACCCCCTAGCAAACATCTTTACAAATAATAGTGAATTTAAAATTAAAATCTAAACTCTAACAGCTTTACAGGCTTCACGGAGGTTTACTTCCATCAGGATGAAGTGAAAGAGGCAGATTTATGTTCTTTATAGTACAATAAGTTTATCTAACTTTTGTTGAAAACTCGACTGTTCAACTTTGAAATAAAATTTGGAATAATTTGACATTTAAGGAATAGTTGTGCTTTTGGTCCACTGACCTCTTTACAATACCCACATGACTGCTCAGTGTCAGAACTAAAACTGAAAAATTCAGCAGAGAAACATGGGACCACAGAAGAGAAAATTGTAAATAATATCAAATTTCGGTGCTGTTCAATGTATTTCTCTTCACTTGCAATTTATTTATTTTCTTTGATTTGTGGGACACTTTATTCAATTGTTATGACACAAATTTAATCCAATAGATATGACTGATGTCCTCAGTATTTAAAAATTCTCCCCGCATTCCTCAACAATGACAGCGCCATTTGATTTTTGTAATGTAATGTAATTTGGTAATGTAATTTACTGGTTCTTCGTAGGCCCCCACATGTTACAACCCAGCTGTCTAGGGTGAGCAAGGAAGGTAACAAAACCAGCAGATGGACGTTGTTTAGCCAGAGTGAACAGAGGTGGGCTTAATTCCTCACGTTTTGTGCTTACAACAAGGGCGAAGGGTACTACTCAAATAAAATGAATACAACCAAACCACTTCTTCTTGAAGCTTGAGTAAAACTAGATATAACTTTACTGATCCCTTTGGTAGGGTACCTCAGGGAAATAGTTGATTTACAGCTACATCCCGTCCAAGAAACATAAAAAGACAGTGACCAATAACAGGGGGAGACAGGAGGGAGAAACGAACATACCCAACAACAAAAATGTCTACAAAACCAAACCAAAACTCAAAATAGATGGGGAGTAGGACTGCAATCTACAAGCTAACAATGACATTCTAACAAAAAGGTTTCAACAGTCAGACCTTGAACCCCAAAATGAAACAGCAAAAATGTCTTAACTAGATCCTTAACAAGATATCAGCCTCAACAGACTCCGGTGAACTGAACACCACTCGAAAACTGTCCCAGAATGCTGGAATGACAATTCTTTTAAAGTCAAGTGTGGGGCTGGATTGGTTGACTGGAGTTTGGTCTGATCCAATCAGCCATCAGCTCTGATGAAGTAGGCGGGATATTGAAGGCCGGGACAATGCAAGGGCCAATCAAGTTGCAGCACCTGGTCTACCAGGCTGTACACAATGTGTCATTATTGCTATGAAAAAGGAGGATGAGTGCAAAAGCCCAGGGACCTAATATCTGTATTATATTACCTAGAAAAAATAAATAATTGTTACAAACTATTTAAATGGCACTACTGCCACAGATAATCAATCCAAAAAATTATGTTAAAAAGGAAAAGTAATCACCCAACAGTAAGAAAATAGAAATCCAGTGTTTGGAAATGGAAATACCTGAAATGGGAAATGGAAAATCTTGATTAAAAATGTCAGAAAACCCCCAAATTAAACTGTTCAAACATTATTTCTTTCCATGGTGTGCTTTTTTTTCCAGCTTTCTTTCATTTTAAGCTTTTAACTTTCCTCCTTCCCATTTTCGAAATGCCATTTCATGGTATCCATTCGTCATTTTGGTGTCAAATTTATCTTTTTTGACTTCTTTGCTCTTTAGTATATCAGTTTTTCGGGACAGTGGGGTAAAATATACCCTTTACACTCTTCTTTCTGGGTGAAGTTGTCCTTTGTGCAGTGTTTCTGGAGTTTTAATGCAGATTCAGATTTGTATTTCCCCTGCAGACAAATCTCAGGAGCCACTGGGCTGACAAACCCAGTTTAGTCTGCAGCTTCCCTGCAATTTCACACACCTTGAGCATTTTATACTTCTTTCCTGTGCTTCCTCTTCTTTCGCTTTCTCAGTTTTTTTTTTTTTTTTTTTTTCTCTCTCTTCAGGATGGGAAAGTTCTGGTGGTGTCAGGCCTGCACCCTGCCAGTCTGTACAGGTTGGAGGTCCAGGCCATCACAGCAGAGGGTGAAGGTCCAGCAACCAGCAGAACCTTTCAGACTCCCGGATACCAGAGCGCCCCGAAGCACAGTAAGAAATGACAAAAACCTCACACTGAAACAAAGAAATGCGGTTGTATGTTCATGTTTGTGCACTGTGCTCACCTCGCCCCGTCTCCTGTTAGCTTTGTTGTGCTTGTTCGTCTTACATTTTTAATTGTTTGTGGTATCGAGAGGTGACATTCCCAGAACAGAGATATTTTTTAAACTTCAGTCTGAGGTCTAATCAGCCAGAATAATGGAATACAACTGTGTGGGTGTGCTGGGCGAGTTACACAGACAAGGGTCCTTTTCCACTGTGACCCCTCCACCCTCCCACTCCATTACACGGTGTGTAACTCCCAGTGGAGGCAAACTCACAGCAGTGGAGGGCACCTTTAATTAAGGGGTAGAGAAGGCTATAAATACACAAAAAAAACAAGGCTTTACTCTGTCTTGAAACACACAGTACTGCCTATTTGTTCTTGAAATAACTGAGTCACAGAATTTATGGTTTTGAAAGATAAACTAATCGCAAATTAACTTTTGTCTTTCAGAATCCAGGCTGAGGAAGCATCACCATAAACAACCGGTCTTTGAGAGGCACTGAGCTCCCAGACAGCCTATCAGCCTGCATGAAGTCTCCCAAACTCAGGATAATAAAGAACCCACAGATCAGTAACCACGAGCGACAAGTGCGGCCTCACCAGCTTCATGATCGAGATGAAACAACCAGCAACTATTTTAATCTCTCCCTGCATCTTCCAGTGGACTGGGCTATCAATCACTGACAAGACTGGCAGCCTTTTTTTTCTTCTGGTTTCTACGCTTTCAGTTTTACAGTGTGAGCCAACGGGTCAGATTTGGTGCAATAACCACTGGACTGCTTCATGGAACAAAACCAGAGGGGGTCATTTTAATCCCTTTTTGTTAAACCAGCCATAATAAATGCTTAAATAATAGAAGTTGTATACAGTACACAACAAAGGCGAGTGCACCGCTGTGAAATGTCACTTCAGTGTGTCAGAATATTCAAAATTGCACCACCTTACAGTAATTGCATTACTTCAGAGTTTCACAGTAAAACTAAAACACAAAGGATACAATACATAAATGTCATATTTACTGTGACATTTAGATTCAATAACCACATAGAAAATCAGACATTCTCTTGTAAGAGCCAATGTTTGAGTTCATCCATTGCAATGAAATATTATGCAAACTTATTCCATGATGTGTTTCCTTTTGACTCCCAGCTGAGAATCTCAGAACATGTTTGTGATAAGTAGATGGACATCATAATAGCAAGTAGATACAGTAGCTATACTAATTTCACGTAGGGCTGGGTGTGGTTACCCATTAAAAAAAAGAAAAGAAAAGAACCAATACAATTCCCAAATCTCATATTTACACTTGAGTAAAACAACAGACAATGCAGACAAGTGTCTGAAAGTGTCAGGAGGCTTTGAACACAGTAAGAAGATCAAGTAGCTTCCTTAACTTTCATGTTGACCTTCTGCTAAATTTAACTTTTCCCAGTTTTGTCAGAACTGTTCATGAAAATTAATGCAACTTTGAATAGTTTCAGACAAAAGTTCTATTTGGGGTTTGTGACTGTATTTATCAGTATTTCTTACTCCTCCAGTGAGCATAAAGAAGCAGTTACGTGTATGGAAAAGGGCAGAACAATTAAAATGTATTTAGTGTACAATGACATCAAAGGTGGAGTCGACGTCTCAGACAGAAGTCAGTGTGTACACACACATATTAGCTGCCATTGAAAGACTGTGCATCGCTGATAATAGTGTTTAGAATACCTATATCATTTGGAGCTCAACCAACAATGATGAGAAGTGCGGCAAATAGAATTAGAGGAGCTTATCTTACATAAACAGCGCTGAGGTCTGTGGCACCCCAAACAATGAATGGATAAAACGCAACAGAAGGGTTAATTAATAGAACAAATTAAGAAAATGAGCATTTAAAATCAGAAATAATTTTTTAAAATAATGAAGTATTGTGAGTGTGGCTATCTGCTTCGCGCTATCTTCAGTTTCTGCTGACAGTCTCTGACCCGGCCCTCGCTCCTCGCCGTAGCATTACTGAGTCCTCTTGATGGAATTGCATGCAAACACATACAAGTAGAATAAATCGTGTTGTCAGTGTTAAGTGGTACCTTCAGCATCTTTTAAAACCTGAAGAATAATTTCCTGCAACTAATTCACTGATGTTGTTTTGTAAATGACATGTGGCTCCCCTGTACATGCTGTATATACTGTTTGTCTCTATTTATTAGTTGTGGTATATTTGTGTCTGGACTTTCTGTACTGTATGTGTGCTCAGCCTTTTGTAAACCTCTAGAGACCCTGTACAAAGATGTTTTTTAACTGAAGATAAATTCCGTGTCAATATGTGTACAGCCTACTCTGCGTGCTGGAGTATTTATTTCTTATTATTTAATCTTTTTTCCCCTGCTCCACAAGGTTTTTTTTTTTTTTTTCCCCCCAGTAACCAGCCGTGACCTTTGCCCCACGATAGAATTCAGAAAGATGGTGTAACCGAGGCCAGTGGGGAAGAGGGAAAGCCATGAGAAAACAAAGATCCGAACTCTAATTCTACCTCCATTATTCTTGAGTTGGTGTGCAAACAAAAGGTTTGGAGAAGCCCTCGGGGAAACAGTATGCGGTAATAAGGATGTGTACTTTCCTACATAGACGAAGCTTCTCAAACTCTCAAGGTTCATCACTTATTGCATCATGCCTCATTCTTATGAAACTCCCAACGCCGATGCTCTGTTTGATGTGTGCATTTTCACAGCGACAGGTAGAGAAATTCCTCTTAAACTTGCAACACAAAACATTTTCTGTGTTCTTGCCATAAAGAATATAGTAGCTATTACTCAGCTCCATGCGTCAGAGTGTCAGGAGCTGCTATGCTTGGTCTCTGTATGTTAATGAAGCTCAGATGTAGTTTATTTCCATGATGGAGTATCATCTGAAACACTTGCCTGCAGTATGACAGA
This sequence comes from Stegastes partitus, assembly GCF_000690725.1. Lineage (NCBI taxonomy): Eukaryota > Metazoa > Chordata > Actinopteri > Pomacentridae > Stegastes > Stegastes partitus. The sequence continues at coordinate 52,492 of NW_007578076.1, forward strand.
GGATGGAGGTTGTGCTGGAGGAGGCTCTGTGCAGGGAGTCCATTTGGATAAGGGATAGCTCAGCCTGGAGCGTATAAAAACCTGTTTACCGAGGATTTATGACCATTTCAAGGTTTTTCCACAACCAGCCTAAATATGTTTACCACAGTGGAGGGTGAGTCTGAGAGAGGAGGAGTGCAGAACGGAACAGAACAGAATAGATATTGTTTATTACAGTAAAGGCGCTCTGAGGAGAGACTATAGGTGAAATGCAAAAGAGATGGGAATGGCTTTTGTTTTTTTTTTTTGTTCAATCTTAATGGAGCAATTCATTGATTTTACACTCTTTGGTCTTATTGTGTACTCAGCCTTGGAAAACACTTCTGTAAGGTTTTCTGGGTTTGCACGAGCTTTGTCAAGTCAACTTGGGGTTGAGATTCCAAATCTCTGCAGAAAAGGTGCAGAGAAGAATATATTCATCCATCTATAGATATATACTGTAAAAGAACTCTACGCATGGACCAAATAATTACCTCTTCACTACAAGAGACTCTGTCTTTTACTGCATTGTGCTTCATATATATTTTTTTGGTAGGACTTATCTGTAAATGAAAACAGCAACATACTTTTTTTTTTTAAACACAAAAATGCAGAGAAGTTTGTTGACTTTCTGCAGGGTAGCTTGTATGTCATCTAAATCCTTTCAGGTTCATTCAGCTTAGTTCCCCTGATGAGTTAACTGCACTTTAATTAATTAACTCAATGTCATCTTATGAGTTGTGAAAGAGTAAAACTAATTAAGTTAAATTAACTGATCTTGAGATAACTAGTTCAATAAACTAACATATTAAGTTGTACCAACTAGTGACAGAGACAACAGTTACAGACAGACTTGCTTTTGAGAGATTCTTTTTCATTTAACGTTGAGAATCTCAGCTGCTATTTTTACAAAAATAATCTTTGTGGCTGATCTCACCTACAGTGAGATAAATGAGGGGGAAAAGTGTTTTTACTCTAACAATACATCCTGGGTAGTCTGTCTATGTTTTGTTTCCATACATCCATCCATTATCTATACACCGCTTAATCCTCACTAGGGTCATGGGGGGCTGGAGCCTATCCCAGCCGACTTAGGGCGAAGGCAGGGGACACCCTGGACAGGTCACCAGTCTATCACAGGGCTACACTTAGAGACAGACAACCAAGCACACTCACATTCACACCTACAGACAATTTACAATCACCAATTAACCTCAACATGTTTTTGGACTGTGTGGGAGGAAGCCGGAGAACCCGGAGAGAACCCACGCTGCACGGGGAGAACATGCAAACTCCACGCAGAAAGATTCCAGTGTTTTGTTTCCTGTAAGCTTAATTAATTTAATAAATTGCGTCAACTTTCAGCTTTGACTAAACTCATTGATGATGTTTAACAGTTTAGGAAACAAAGCTGAGAGTGAATGAGTCTGCTGATAACTCACTACTGCTGGTAAAACTTAAAAGGCATAATAATGACTAACTTCATTCTAAGGACAGTGGACTTGAAGTTTCCAATTTTCCAAACTTAAGGCACCGTAAACCTAATTGTTGCACTTTTGCCAAAATTAGAGTATCACTTTAAAGGGACAAAGTGTCATTTCAAGTTGCTAGAGCACAACGCCATCACATAAGCAGAGTGTAGCAGAAGTGTAGTGAGATTGTTTCTGAACTGAACAACATGTGTACAGTAATGAATGAATCATATGACTGACATCCCAACAGCCACAATCAACATTCATGTTGGACTATAGCAGTCAGAGTGATCTAACATGCTGTGCTAACTTTGTGTGACACATTTAACTTTATTGTCGTTCTGTTTTCTGTTATAATGCAGAATAATGTGAACGTAATGTGAATACATAATCGGTATTTAGGGATTAAAATGATTCACCAAATTGAGTTTCTCCAAACGGACATATTGGTCCTATTATAGCTGAGAGATTGGGGAAAAATAAACTCCTAAGAGGACTGTTGACTGTTGTCGTCTGCATAACAAACTTTTACGACCCACGGTGCACACAAAGGCAGTGACGAACTATTTTGTTGTAACCATTTGATCTTTTGTTTACCAGTAAATCTTAGAGGCGAAGGTTGAATACGGGTTCAGGAGGAATTACAAAACCACCCCATTTGATAACCGTATGTCATTTGTGACCCTCCATCTCATTTTTAAAAGTTTTGTAGTCCGTAAACCTTTTAAAAATCTCCATATTTGCATGTATAGATGAGCGTATGTATGCTTGCTGACTGTAGTTCGTGACTGCTAGATATGAACTGACATTCAATACAGGACCTGTGATTCTAGTGGGTGTTTCACATTCTGGGTCACCTACTCAGAGAACGTGCATTTCATTTTCTGCATCCTTACGGTGCGGTAGAGAAGGAGCAGATCCAAGTGGGTTTTTAATTTTTTTTCACATATTGCACAACATCACATGCACACTGTGAGCGATCACAAGTGGCCCCTCCCCTGCCTGAACACACGAGTTGGCCTTGGTCGAGAGGACTCATTCAGGGGAAGAAAAAAAAAAAAATTATACTCTTGATGTGTTAAACATCAAAGCCAATGTGTTATTTTCTCCTTGAAATGGACCGTGTGAAACGTGCATTTAAAGGAATTGGAATGAGACGGCCGCCCCGCTGTGCGTGGGCCGGTATGGGGCCGAGCGGGAAATGTTTTATGTCTACATGTTTGTTAGAAATGCATTCTTTTGATTATGACTCCACACTTTAATCTGGTTGCACACATGTGTTGGAGACACTCACGCTGCAAGCATCCCTTCTTTTCGTTCAGGCACCCATTCGGCGTTTCGCGATCATGCGGACAGCCGTAATTAATGATAACTAGAACTGAAACGCTGCTCGGGCTCTTAACGTGAGAAAGCCGTATTTTAAGGCCTCCACACATCACGGTTTTTATTGATTATGTGACACGCGGCACTGCCTTGGTGTGTCTTTCGGAGCAGTTTGCAAGGACAAAGCAGGACAAAGAGATTTGATAATGAATTTTTTGGCTCCTAATGAGTTGGGAGACCTTGAAATGGAAATGTAATTTGTTGGAATGGGCCCCATCCTGTTTGTCTGTTTCTTTGTGTCTTTGCACACGACATCCTGCACACACTGAGGTAAGGCTGCATGGAGTCTTTACTGTATGTACATGAAGGATTTGCTCTATTTGCCAGTATGTAAGGCCTGCAATATAAAATAAATGAAAATTATTAAATGGTTTTGGCCATTTAGTAGCTTTTTTGGGGATAATTTCTTAACTAAAGTTGCGTATTTCAACACACTATTTTTAAATCTCAAAATCAAAACCAACTGAAGGACAGGATGCCTCTTAATATTTTTCACAATTACAGAAGCTGCTATTTAAGCCAATAAGCAATAAACAGCAACAAACAAACCCAGTTTTACATGCAATTATAAAATACAACCGGTTATGCCACTGATATGATTGATGACAGGGTTTATACTTTCCACCCACTGTGCAGCCGACTCTTTGTTTGACTCTCACAGGTGGAAACATGGGCCAGTTTGTAAAACCCCCTGCTGGATTCTGCACCAGCACATACATCAGCTCCAGACTTGGCCCTCCTTTCTGTTTACTGATATGTTCAAAAGCTTCCACTCCACTGCACCTGTTCAGTTATTCTTTTCAGCCCAATATTATGACCACGACCAACAACAGATACGTTATTCAACTATGAAAATCAAAGTGTCGCCTGAATTGGAGCACAATTTGCTTTCCAAGATTCTGTTATCAGTGGACAGACGTATCGTGTTTACAAATTAATAATGTGTTTTGGCTTTTGTGACGGCAATGTTGGCCAGTCGGTCGGTCCACCACTGTGGTCCAAACTGAAATATTCCAACAGGTATTGGCCGGATCACAATATACTTTTGTGCAAACGTTTATGACTCCCCTTTCAGCTCTAAAGTTTTAAATTCACTCATAATCATGACCAAATGCTCGCAAAACTAATGAGTGGAAAACATGTTTACAATATAAATTTATCATGACAATTCAATCCAAATCTAATGATTCCCTTTGAGGAGCTCTTTGGTGATAGTGGGATGCAAAGACTCCCATTTAACCAGAAGAAACTTCTGGCAGAACCAGGCTTAGGAAAGGCAGCCATCCACCTTGACCAGTTATGGGGAGGGTAAAGGGGAGAGGGTAAAGGCCTCCCATTCTACCTTTGGAAACTCTAGAAACCACAAAGAAGCCTGGACTCTGAGCATGAAGAGTTCTATGAGGATGAGATGGCTCTAAAAGGTCTTTAGGATACAATGGAGCTTGATCATTAATGGTATGTGTCCTCAGGATCCCTTACTTTAATGCCTTTCATTCATTGTCTATGTGAAACTCCCCACAATGCAGTCTGGTATTGCTGCATTTCTGCTCCTCATTTACACAACTTTCGTAAACCCTCTAAACCAACCAGTGTTACATTAAAATGAAGACAGATTCAGTTTGCGAGCTTACGAATTACGTCAGTTTGACGCCTGTACAAGAATGGTTTCAGGTGAAGGTGAACGCCTGTCGTCATCGACTGGTTCCTGTCAGAACTCTGGCTGCAGCATTTTGGATCAACTGGAGGTTTTTCAGAGAGGTTTTGGGACATCTTGATAATAAGGAATCACAATAGTTTAGCATAGAAGTTACAAATGCATGGACTAGTTATGCAGCATCTGGAGGCCAAGGTGATGCACTCCAGAGAAACTATCTGGTTAGATGTTGTGCTTTTGAGGTGTTTGGGGCCAAATACTATCGACTATACTGACTTTAATTTTGCCTGAATTTAGGAGAAGAAAAGGCCTTTACATCTTGAAGACAAGCTTAAAGTTTAACAAACTGGTTTGTTTTATCAGTAGCCTTCATTTGGAGCCAAGTTTGTATCCAACTGATGAGTCAAATATGCACCATTCATTTAGCTCCATTATCCACCAACTACTGTGAAATAACTGGATTATTAGTTGACAAATGTTCCACTGTGTTCACCAGTGAGTCTCTGCTTATTGTTCCGGGGCACGTAGCGGCTTCATCACAGCTCAGTGTTCACTACAACAGCTAGTGTTCAATAACCTAAAAGACCGGTGGAATAGAAAGCGCTGAAACACATCGCGGAAGTGGCGATGCTTCTCTGTGGAGTCATCAGCACAAGCGACACCTTTTATATCTGTTCATATAAAAATATTTACTGCTGCAGCTCCAAGTGCTTGTACTGTGCCGTTTACAATGGTGCATTTCTAACTTTTTGGGTGTTCTAATACAGAGCGAACAAACCAGCGCAGCCTGCCAGATAGAAGAAATAAACTATAAAAATGACACCTTCCAGTCGTTGCCTCCTGTTGTTGTGAAACACACTGTCAGAGATGATTAACTCAGCTGTCAGCGGTGAAAGGAGACTTAGATCAGAAGTTAGATACAGAAATGACTCATCCTTCCACCGCGCATACACCGGCTTAATTATACAGCATGCACTGATATTTAATAGAAACCAGAGGCATTGGCAGCATCGTTGGTTGGCTCAAGGTAACGCGCTGTGAATGAATGTCGACCTCTGTCAGTCTGCATTCACCCCCCATCAATATACGACGGCTGTGGAAAACCCACAGAGAGCTGAGTGGCTGCAGGAAAAACCACCTCCTCTCTGCAGATTTGTATGTCCTCCAGGTGATGCAGAGGAGGGGCAGATTTTATTTTTTTTCCCAGAGCTGGAACAACAAAAGACAAAGAGCTATGCATGCCACAAAGCTTTCCCTCATTGTGTGAGTCCTTGGCCAGCAGAGTGAGCCACGGTGCTGATAACAACCTTGGATCCATTGATCTGTGCAGCTCTCCTCACGTAACTGTGCCGCTTATTCTGTTGTTTGCTTATCCATTAGGTGATGGCTATTGATTCCACCGTGTTGCTGGGTTTCTCATATCCTATTTGGTAACACTTGAAAGAATAGAAATGACATCGAATAAAACTATTGAGGTTCACTGAATCACAAACGCTGAGTCATTTCATTCCAAGTATTTATCTTGGAAAACTGATACACACTTAAAAACCGAATCGAAAACAAAATGGTAAGTGTCCTGGCAGCTCATTACATGTCTGGTAAGTTAAAAAAGAAAAATAAAAGAAAGTTTGATATCTAAGAATGTGTCTACAGTAGATTAAGAATAAAAACAAGACATTTTCAGCCATTTCATTCTGTATCAATAGTAAAAAATAATGTGTGTATCTAATGTTAAAAAAAAATAAAAATAAAAATAAAAAAATCTGTTATTTAGTGGTTGGCCAACAGTAAGAAAAACAAAGAAGAAAAAAAGGACAGTCTTCCTATCATTTATTGGTACATCTATTAGAAATGAAATGGATATTTGCCATTATTCATAGACTGTATAAAAGATGGACGTAGCAACCGGCCCTGAAAAATGAAGCCAACCCGGAAGTGTCAAAAACCTGCAATATCACTAC